>NW_027468680.1:2326775-2364275 GCF_046254945.1 Alosa pseudoharengus
GTCTTAGGGACTCATGCGCACACACAAACACACCAACGCATGCACACACACACACACACAAACGCATGCACGCAAACACTAACAGTTCAGGGCATGGCCACTCTCTATCACAGACACACACACACACTCACACACACACACCTCTCTATGTCACATCAGCATCCCCTTGTAGCATAAGCATGTACACACACACACACACACCTCTCTCTGACACATCAGCATCCCCTTGTAGCATAAGCATGTACACACACACACACACACCTCTCTCTGACACATCAGCATCCCCTTGTAGCATAAGCATGCACACATAAGCTACAGCTACAAGATTCTTCCATCTCACCCTAGCATGACCTTATAACACACACACACACACACACACTCTATCTCACCCTAGCATGACCTTATAACACACACACACACACTCTATCTCACCCTAGCATGACCTTATAACACACACACACACACACTCTATCTCACCCTAGCATGACCTTATAACACACACACACACTCTATCTCACCCTAGCATGACCTTATAACACACACACACACACACACACACTCTATCTCACCCTAGCATGACCTTATAACACACACACACACACACTCTATGTCACCCTAGCATGACCTTATAACACACACACACACACTCTATCTCACCCTAGCATGACCTTATAACAAACACACACACACACACACACACTCTATCTCACCCTAGCATGACCTTATAACAAACACACACACACACACACACACTCTATCTCACCCTAGCATGACCTTATAACACACACACACACACACACTCTATCTCACCCTAGCATGACCTTATAACACACACACACACTCTATCTCACCCTAGCATGACCTTATAACAAACACACACACACACTCTATCTCACCCTAGCATGACCTTATAACACACACACACACACACACACTCCATCTCACCTCAGCATCCCCTTGTAGTTTTCCACACACAGGTCTTGAAAGTACTTGCTGTCGGCCGTTTTCAGTGAGCAGCTGAAATACCCGTCATCATAAAATGATATAAAGAATAAAGCACAATGTAAAAACTGACCGCTCATTTCACAGCTAAAATTAACCCTTAGAACCCTAAGCTGTTTTTAGGGCATTTTCACTACCTTTATTCATAAGGATTTATTCTGGTCATTGTAAGTGCCACACACACATATTGTTTTTTTCAGCAGAGTCTAGGCTGCCATCATTAGATCTGCCATCATTTCATGTATTAGTACTAGCATTGATTTGAAAAAGCGTATTATAAAAAATCTTATATTTCAACATGTATCTCACCACAGCAAGCTCATAGCTCTACATGCATTTAATGTGTGTGTAGGGCAGACTGTCCTGAATCGGGCAATATAATTGCCATGTTGGAGGGATACTCTGGGGCTGAGCAATTTACAGGAATATGTGGTGTGTAATTTACGGAAATAAATGGCATTTTTTATTTAGTGATGAAAAATGACCTTTCTGCGCTCCATATCTGAGACACGAACTGATCTGACCTGATTTGACCCGAGGCTGCGTGTTAGCCTGCGTGCATTGCCACTTTTTACTGCATTGCCATGAACAAAGTAAAGGCAAAAAAGGTGTTTCTTTGTTGAACAAATTGGGATGCAATGTGAGCCTTGAATGGGATGCCATGCAGGAATTTGCTAGGATCTCAAAACCGGATTATGAACATGCTTTGCCAAAGAGAAACACACGATAGCGTTGGATTATAAACATGCTTTACCACAAGAACAGACAAAAACGTGGGGTAAGTCCAGCTATATGAAGTTATTATTTTGGTGTCACTTCGTCTGTTTTATAACGCAGAAGTACTTGGAATCAAATGATAGCTCTGAGTCTCCTCTTTCATCTGACATGCGATGCGTGGCATATCTATCCGATCACGGGTTCGCGAGTAATTCAAACGAGAGTAATGGGTGTGCAGCTTGGTTTTTGTACATGACATTATTATTTTGCAGTCACTTCGTCTGTTTTTATAAGCCAGAAGGATCAATAAACATGGTACCAATAGATAGCCCTGTGTCCCCTCTTTCATCCGATCTGCTTGCCATATCTATGCGTTCACGGGTTCGCGAGTAATTCAAACGAGAGTAATGGGTGCGCAGGTGAACGCAGAGAAGTATAGACTGTAAATATGATGCAATTTGATTTAATTTCATGATTTTTTTAAATGTTCATACTTGATCGTACAGACAAGTGTGTAGTCTCTTTGGAAAGCCCCACTTCTGCTCTGTCATGCAATAAAGGTTTCATCTCGCTACGATGAACAGTTCCGGAGCAATGTAACAGAGAAGAAAGTGTGTCTTTTTTGACGCACTTTGCGTCAATCGGGTTCTAAGGGTTAAGCAATAAGCCCCGAGAGTGGCTTATTGCTTTTCTAAAACTGTTACTATAAATACCTGGCAAAGTTTCATAAAGTAAAAGTACAGCAACTACAAATATAACGAGTTATTATTCTTCCGCCAAGAAATACATTTCCTCTATCTGAATGGTTGCCAAGCAACGTTGAGACGCAGCTACTTTAACTTTTGTATCAAGTTGTGGTAGCGCAGTAATATAGAACGGAATGCGGTCAAGGTGTATGTTTGTGCTGTATTTTACAACGGCATCGAACGTGATTCAGCTAATCACAATCAAGGACCGGAACTATCAGTTTTAGAAGAGCTGATATGTTTTCTATTCAATTTCACTTATAGAGTGCCAAAACATTACACGACTTATGGCGCTATACAGAATGTTAAACAATCAGAGAAGGCCCATGGGTAACAGGGGCGAAGAAAAACTCCCTAGAATTGGAGATACAAGCAGATCCACGACTCAAGGGCTTGACCCATCTGCCTAGGGTCAGTTACAGAACAGTAAAGTCTGTATACATGATAAATGAATAAGTTATGTGTGTGTGTTAATATGTGTGTTTATATAGGAACGTCACCTATCACCAACCGACCCGTATTTCCAACCTCTTACATGTATGTGTCACTTAATATTAATTTCTATACAAACCAAGATGGCGGATTCCTAAAGAAACACAAGTACCCACACCATAAGTGTATCTAAATTATCTACACTCTATGTACAAAAAATGACATTTTACCGTGACTCAAAGAGCTGTAAACAGTGTTGTAAGGCTGCGTGTAGACAACCGCTTGGAGCTCCAGTGGACTTTTGATTTGCGATGAGTATTCTCGGGCTAACATTGATGTGCTGTGTGAAAGGTTGGAAATAGGCACCCACCAGCCCAAAACTCCGAGCGTGGTAAACAAAATCGGATATTTCAGGCAGTAAAAGCTCCGGTAAGAACTAAACTAGATTTTGTTAGATTTTACACCTATGGCTACTGAAAAATGTAAGGTTTATTTATCAAATGTTATTTTGAAGTATTAAAAAACATTGTTGTTTTAGAATTTTTGAACGAAAGGGTTGGTAATTGGTGGTTTTACGATATGTTTGTTATGTTAATGTCCAGATCACCTGATGCGTTTGAGATGAGGAGAGGTCAGGAATAGCTGAAGGAACTCAGTGGTCCAGTGCTCGTCCAGATGACCCACGCTTGTCCACACCTCCTCCAGACCGGGCATGCTGCTCAGGCAGGACATCAGGGCACCTACATGATCATCAGTCTCCAGACTGCACACACACACACACACACATGCATTAGGCAGACACATACACACACACACACATGCATTAGGCAGACACACACACACACACACACGGACACTCACACACATGCATTAGGCAGACACATACACACACACACACACACGCATTAGGCAGACACATACACACACACACACACACACACACACACACACACAAACACACACATACACACACACATGTGCATGCACAAACACACATAAACGCAAGCAAACACACTCACACACAGATGACAGAGATGAAAAATACAAACAAATTCCCAGGATACTGAAACTCATAAGTCTCCTGTTAAACATACCTTTCTGCTGCACAACAGTCGAAAAAGCGTCTCCAGTTGATGGTGGCGATCTCTGTGTCTGGAGCCAGTCTGAGACTAAAGCCTATCAGCCTCTTCTGCCGTTCTGGATCCAGGAAATTCCACACACACTCTGCTGAGACCTGGAAGCATGGTCTGAGAATACACAGGATCCACAATCACCAGTGTTGGTAGTGGCGTGTTACAAACGTACACATTACTGCGGTTCCTCTACTTTTAGTGCTAACAAACATGTAAATAATTATATTTAATCGTTACATTTTCAGGTCAAACTTCTTTGGATATTAATATGTGTTAAACTTCTTTGGATATTAATACCGGTATGTGTTAATGGCAGCATCCTCTTTAGGCCAATTTCATATGTCATATGTTGTATTTTATGTATATTTTGTAACTTAGATAATGGTGGTTGGACAAAATTACTAGGTTACCCAGAATATAAAACTTGCAACACCTCCGATTAGGAGTTGAGCGTGCTAGCAATCAAGCTAAAAACCCTAGGGTGCTAGTTCTCTCACTAGCACGTCTCTTACAGCGTTAGGAGGGAAGTTTCCCAACATACATACTGCTCAGCTACATACCAGCTGACTACCGTGCTTACGTACACTACAGAACATATTAACAGCTGACTAGCGTAATTACGTACACTACAGAACATATTAACAGCTGACTACCGTACTTACGTACACTACAGAACATATTAACAGCTGACTACCGTAATTACGTACACTACAGAACATGTTACTGAATATGTGGGTCTTAGATGACATCATCAGTAAAAACAGCAAGGTCATGGTGGGTCTTACATGACATCATCAGTAAATTCTGGGTAGAGATTTTTCTTGATGCTGAACAGGAAAAGCAGATCAGAATCTTCGTTGTCAATCAGTCGTGCTGCTTCAAAACTGCAGGAAAATCACAAGTGTAAAGGTTTGAAGTGTTACATTCCTGAAACGTGAATGTGAATTATACTATTATTATTCTAATACATTAATGGCATCTTTGTTAAATGCCAAAAATGCTCTTTACTCAACTATTGTCAGAGTAGTTTTAACACTTAAAGCTGCAGTTGGCAAGTCTGACAGATTGAGGGGACTTAGCCAAAATGTTGAATGTTTACAACTCTCATGCCCCTCCCCCACTACCACCGAGCACCCGCTCATCGAGTTTGTGCATCAGAAACAGTCCAGGAAATTCCAAGCAGCTTTTTTCCACTGTCAATCACCTATTCAAACCACAACCCCCCCCCCCCCCCTTACTGCCACTACAGAAGAGCAGTGCAATAAATTCATGGACTTTTTCACATCAAAAATTGCACATATTCGCTCTGCCCTTTCTGGTCCTCCCAGCCTCGCAACCCCTAAACTGCTTTCCTGAGGTTTCATCAGAAGAGGTGCAGAACATCATCAGAAGATGAAATCCTCCACCTGTCCCCTGGACCCTCTCCCAACCTCCCTGGTGAAAACCTATATCACTGTCCTAACCCCCCTGATTACCACTGTCATCACCCATTCCCTCCAAACTGGTCACGTTCCCCCTGCCTTAAAAAATGCCATAATCAGACCATTGCTCAAAAAACCCACTCTTGATCCGGAAGTCCTATCCAACTACAGGCCCATCTCCAATCTCCCTTTCATATGGAAAGTACTTGAGAAAGCAGTTGCCACCCACCTTCAGGACCACCTCAAACATAATAACCTCTTTGAAAAATTCTAGTCCGGTTTCCGCTCCATCCACAGCACAGAGACTGCCCTCGTCAGAGTCACAAACGACCTCCTTACATCATCTGATGGTGGCTCTCCCTCCCTCCACATCCTCCTGGACCTTTCTGCTGCATTTGATACTGTCGACCATGGCATGGCACTGGACTCAATGACACTGCTCTCAGTTGGTTCAAATCATACCTCACAAACCGGACAGAATACATCTCCCTGGGCCACTCCAAATCAAATCCACACACAGTCACCTGCGGTGTCCCCCAGGGGTCAGTCCTTGGCCCCCTCCTCTTCATCCTCTACCTCACCCCCCTTGGCCAAATCATCAGCCATCACAAAATTTCATTCTACTGCTATGCTGATGACACACAGCTCTATGTAAATGCCACAGCTGCAACCCCATCCTCACAGTCATCCCCATCAAAACTCACCACCCGTCTGGAGGAGATAAAGGTATGGATGGAGCACAACTTCCTCCAACTAAACAGCTCCAAAACTGAAGCCTCACACAGCATCACCTTTTCTGGCTCCAACATCCCCCTCTCATCAACAGTCACAAATCTTGGTGTAAAAATGGACTCCTAACTCACTTTTGAAGCCCATATAACCCTGCTGAAAAAAAACAGCTAGAAACCAGCTTATGCTGGTAGCTGGTTTTAGCTGGTTTTAGCTGGTCTTTGCTGGTTTTCCTCCAGCTCTTGCTGGTCTTTGCTGGTGTAGCTGGTTGGGCCACCAGCTGGATATGCTGGCATGACCATCTGAGGAAGCTGGTCATGCTGGTGTGACCAGCCTGTCTTGTGGGATAAAGCTGGTTCAAGATGGTCATGCTGGTTTGCTAGAATGATCAACATAAGCTGGCATGGCCAGTTAAACCAGCAGTGTAGACCAGCTAAAATGGCCAGCTTGAGGTGGTACAACAAGCAAAACCAGCTGAATTACCATCGTAAGATGGGAAAACCAGCTGAAGGTATGTTTTCGCAAGAGTTTTGCTGGTCTAGCAGGTCAACCATCATAGGGTGGTCAAACCAGCTGGTTAACAAGCTGGTCAACCAGCAAACCACCTTTAGCTGGTCAGGCTGTTTTTTTCAGCAGGGAAATCACCTCTGCAAGACCTCATTCTACCACCTCCGTAACATTTCCAAACTCCGCCCCATTCTCTCCCTCTCAGATGCTGAAAAGCTGGTTCATGCCTTTGTCTCCTCCAGACTGGACTAGTGTAACGCACTTCTCATTGGGATCCCTAGCAAGAGTCTGCAGAGGCTTCAGTACATCCAAAACTCTGCAGCTAGGATCCTGATGAGAGTGCGGAAACATGAGCACATTACCCCCATTCTCCACTCACTCCACCGGCTTCCCGTCTCCACCAGGATTGAGTACAAGGTTTCCCTCACTCACCAATGCATCCATGGACATGCCCCCCCCATAACTCAAAGAAATTATCAACCCACAAAACACCACACGCTCCCTCCGCTCAACTCATTCAAACCTCCACATACCCAGAACCAGACTCAGGACCATGGGAGATAGGGCTTTCACACACACACACACACACACCTCCACATACCCAGAACCAGACTCAGGGCCATGGGTGATAGGGCTTTAGGACCATGGGGGATAGGGCTTTCTGTGCTGCTGCCCCACATCTGTGGAATGCCCTCCCTGACACCAGGGCACCACAATCCACTGACTGTTTTAAAAAAGGTCTTAAGACATTTCTTTTTAGCAAAGCTTTTGGTTTTTTTAAAACCTTTCTTTTTCCTTAAACTGCTCACCTTTTTTGTGTTTTTAACCTGTAGCACTTTGAGATCTTCTGTATGATGAAAAGTGCATTATAAATAAAATGTATTATTATTATTATTATTTTTGCAAAACAAATAACAGGCTCTAGGTGGAAGTAGAAGTCCAGGTTTTTTTTCTAAAACGGGCTGATTTATGTTGTTCTGTCGGAGCATGTCGGTTTCAGTGAATATGATCAAAAAAAATCTTGCCAACTGCAGCTTTAATCAAATGATACCATATAAACACAGAATAGTGTTAAAATCTACTCTGATGTTATTCCTTCTTTGTCACCCCTTGTTCTCAGAGTTTACATTGCTGCCGTCTGGTCCAAGAGAAGTAATTACAACTGAATCAACTTTAGACAAGTAGTGCAACTCTGTTGAATCAGTCTGATTAGAACTTAATCATCTTTAGACAAGCAGTGCAACTCAGATGTACCTCACATTGATGTCAAATGTTTTCCTCTGGAGAAGGTCAAAGAGGAGCTCCACTGTGCTCAGTGTGACGGAGAGTGCTTCAAGCTCAAAGGAACCCACACACTTCTGCTTGGTAAGGCTGGCCAGAATCTCCCGAACACCAAGATCTGTGAGTTTGCTTTTTACCAACCTGTGAGACAAATGTCATTTGGAAAAGCTGAAATGTCTAAACTGGACCAAATGCCTCCTGAAAGATGGCTCTGTCTACAGGAGACATGCAGACATTACAGCTGGGTTCTACAGGCATGAGACATGCAGACATTACAGCTGGGTTCTACAGGCATGAGACATGCAGACATTACAGCTGGGTTCTACAGGCATGACACATGCAGACATTACAGCTGGGTTCTACAGGCATGAGACATGCAGACATTACAGCTGGGTTCTACAGGCATGAGATACAGTATGCAGACATTACAGCTGCAGGTGCTGCTGAAAGTTTTCCATTCAACTTCAAGAAGTCATCTCCAGATGAACTCTTGTCAGGGCACTTCTGTTGCTGCAACACTAGTATACAGTATATGTATGTATATGTATGTATATAGAGGGTGAATATTTTGTTACCTTACAAAAGCTGGAGGGACTTCTAACTCATCAGTGCTCTTCGATAAACTGTGTATTTAAAACAAGTAAGATATGATTATGATAATAATAATGGACTTCTATTGTTGGACAAATATTTTCTTTTCTTGCATCAATAGCATTTGCTGTGTTACTGAAAATACAAGCATGGTGGCATACTTTACACAGCATGTTGCATACTTTACAGCATGTTGCATAATTTACAGCATGTTGCATACTTTACAGCATGTTGGCATACTTTACAACATGTTGGCATACTTTACACAGCATGTTGCATACTTTACAGCATGTTGGCATACTTTACAGCATGGTGCATACTTTACAGCATGGTGGTGCATCTGGAGGATGCTTGGGTTACTTCAAAGGGACATACTGTCTGTTTTAATATTAAAACAGACATCAGAATATTGTCAGAATTTAGAGTGTATTGAGTAAGGTGTATCTGCATGAGAGTCAGTTGTAAAAGGTTAAGCAATTAAAAAAATACTGTTGTGCTCATTAGCCTCAGCTAGCATCAGAAACAATATAGACAGAAGCCAGAAATGTACTATAGCAGCCGGAGGGTCTTTCCTTCCCCTAGACAGCTCACTAGCTCTCCAACATCATTATCGGAGAGATCCTCCACCTGTAATCTGATGAGACAAACACATTTGAACCCAAATAAAAAAATACCTGCTGAATTTCAAACTGTGGAGGTGAGATATCTACTTACTGTTACTAGGATGCACAATAGTCAGTTAAATAGAAGTTAAATACTCATGAATATTAACATACTGATTCTGTTGTTATGAACATGAATGGCTAGAAGAAGCAAAAATCAAGAAGGAAAAATTATGAATGAGTTAACAATATATTCATTCTGACCATGCTCACTCACTTCAGTTCCTTACACCTGCTTATCAGTGGCCTGAGCATCCTCAGCTTCTCTGCGGTTATGTTGCAGTTGGTGAGATGCACACATCTGATCTCTCGGCAGTACTGAAAGCAGTACCGCACCACCCAGCAGTCGGCTTTGCTCAGGGTGGTAAACTGAGGTCGAAAACTCTCCCAAGCCTCCATGGCTTTCCTCATCAACTCTTCGTCATGATGTTCATACAAACAGCCAAAAATATCCAGGCTTCTTTCCGGATTCAGCCACACTGCATCATCCATGTTATGGATTTCAGAGACTCTACTGCTGAGTGGAAGTAGCCATTCTTCAAGCTGGGTGTGCATGGCAGGAGAGATGGACAGGCCAAGACTCTCTTTCAGTGTGCTAGCCAGCTCTGTATTGGAGAGGCCAAACAGAAACTGGATTATTGGATGAAAGTGGTTATTAGCACTAGCTTCTCTTTTGAGGAAATACTCAATTCCACTCCGATCCTCCTCCGCATTAGCTTCTCTCTGGAGCAGGTTCTCCACTCGACTCCGACACTCCTCTTCATCTGCTGTGGCATAGGAGAGAGCGGTGAAAAACTCCTGGAAGCTGAGATGCATGAAGCTGAACATCGTTTTCTTTCCTACTCTCTTCTTCAGCAGGAATTTGCACAGGAAGGGAACACTTTCTGGATCTGAAACCATCTCTTCAACCTGCTTCTTTTCAAAGAGAACCTGCTGCTCCAGAATCCCTCTCTCTGCCAGCTGGCCCAGGCTCCTCAGCAGAGTGGGGACTGGCTGACTCAAACCCCGGCAGTGATGCTCTAGCAAAGTGGACACAAAGTGTACAAATATAGATGTGGTTGTAGTAAGCTCCATCTGATCTTCTCTTCCTTCTTCAAAATGCTCCCTCAAAACTGTGCAGACAATCCAACAGATGATGGGGATGAAGCAGGCTGCAAAGAGGGATTCATTTGATCTGATACTGTCATAAGCCCAAGAATGAAGCTTTTCATCCTTGAAGAACCTCTGGAAGTACTCCTGTACCCCCTCCTCAGAGAAACCCAGGATCTCAGTGAAGCGCCGGGGCTGTTTGAGCAGTGTGTTAAGCCTGTCTGAGGCCGTGGATCTGGAGGTGACCAGCAGGGAGGATTTGGACAGGATGTGCCCCTGGAGAAGGGCACTCAAGGTGGCCTCAACTGGAGCCCTGGTGAACGCATCACTGGGTAATGACAAGCGGGGCACCTCCAAGGAGAATCTGAGTTCATCAAAGCCATCGACCAGAAAGAGGACTTTCTGAGGTGATTTGGTGAGCACCTCCTTCATGGCTGGTTGAAAACTTGACTCCAAGCTGAGGAGCTCAATCAGGCTCTTCTCCTGTGTACAGAGGTTGAGCTCCTTACACTCCAAGTGAAATGCCACATCGAAGGTGCCCGCGAACAGAGTCCCCAGCACCCAGTCATGCATGATCTTCTGAGCAGTGAAGGACTTGCCCATCCCTGAGTGGCCCTGGAGAACAACAGCCCTCGGAACGTCCCCCGTCGTGTCCATGCGGCTGAAGAACTGCTCCACACTGATGCTCTGGTAGTCCTTCCTTTCTCTGGTGGTGAGGACCTGATAGAGGGCATCTCCTCTGGAGGAGATCTCCTCCACCCTCTCTCTCTGTCGTCGGTGCTTCCGCACCATCAGTAGCTGTGTGTAGCGATCCTGTAGCAGCACATGTTCATCAAGGAGGGAGTTATATTCCTGCACTCTTCGATACGCAGGGAGAATAGACTCCTTGTAGACCTGGATAACCGACTTGGGATCTTTAAGGAAAAAAGAAATATGTGAAAAGCAAATACATATAGCAGTTTATAGTAATTTATTCCATTATACTAGATTTCATCAGTTGTTCAGGTGTGTCAAGGCATGTGACTTGTGGTGAGGATTTAGAACTGGAATTTATCTAGCTGGTTTGGGAAGGGTGAGAGGGGCATCAGCAAAATTTGATTCTTAAAGGAACTGTATTATTTTCGAGAGTATGTGTGTGTGTGTGTGGGTGGGTGGGTGTGTGGAGTGGAAATAAATAACATTTCTTAGCACAAAGGCACAATGCCATCCGTAAAATGACACATAAATGCTACTGCTATCTGTGATTCTCCAGGTCGTAGACAAGGAGGTTACAAGGCTGGAGAGGGTGCAGGCTGTTGCAGGATGCAGAGGGTGTGCAATTCGTCCTATTGCAAGTTCAGTTACAATTCAAATGACTTCAAAGCTTTATGAAGGTAAAACACTTGCACAGCATGCCTTCAGCGGCCCAGTCACACGTATGCGTTCTCTGCCGCTTCTCATTCACTTTACATGAGCTGGCGTCAGGCTTTGCCAAACAGAATTGTGGCAGCGAGGCGTTGAGAAATGTTCAACTTTTCAAGCGGAAGCACGAGCACCAGCCAATCAAAAAATCTGCAGATAAACGTCATGTGTTTGGCTTTTTTATGCTTGCATTTTGTGAAAGTTAGTGAGAAATAAACACTAAACACTAACACTAATAAAGCCATTATTGTAACCCCAAAACACGTCTGAAATGCTGATTGAGCCAACTATCTGACATTAGCATGTTAGCTAGCTTACTGCCCTCCAGGAGAAATCCAGTGAGTTTTCACATAGATTTCCATGTCCATGAGCTCCCATGCATATGCCCCCAGAGTGTAGTGCTGTAGCTGCCTGGCTATAGCTACTGGCTTTAGCAACTCAAGCTAGCATATTTTGTGCATTTGTGTTTTCATAATTAGCTTATCTTGTGCTATTTAGAATCAACTAGTTAAGAGAGTGGCTGGAACTATGTGATGGGACCATGGAGATGGGCAGCACCTTTGGGTATCACATTAGCATCAGCAGCAGATCTACCCACAGCACTTGGGTATCACATTAGCATCAGCAGCAGATCTACCCAGGGTGCGATTTGTAGGGGGGGATGGTGAGGATTTCCCCCTCTCTGGTTTTCCTATCCCTACCTCTGCTAAATTATTTTTATCCCCGGTGGGGACAACATTTATCCCCCTCTGCCCCTCATATTGATTAATGCTACTTCATATAAGTAAAGCGCTGCAACGTGAGAACAGTCTAGTAGGCTAGCCTACATAATAATCTGACATCAGAAACGCACCGTCAGCACTCATGCTGCTGACACAGTGGCTGCGTGATAACTTAATTTGGCCTTGATCGTGCAGGACATTTCAGAATGTCGAGTGTGTAATCCATCATAAATGGCTAGTTTCAATGGAAAAGTTAGCTGGACAAATGAAAGAAAACGAGGATTCAGTGAAGCATAATAATGTTTTAGAACCTTCAAAATTAGAAAACTGATGCAACTGAGATGGAGGACAACTGCACGTAGAGTAGAACGTAGGCCTATTGTCCGAAGGAACTTACATTAAATGAGGAGATATTTGCTGAATGTCACAAAAAGTGTTACAGAAATTTCTTGGCATCGCTTATTCAATGGCTCTCTACCGAAACACCTGTAGTTTGCGGAGGACGAACGAGAAAGCACTCGTTTGATAAATCAGCCAGTAGGCTAGGCCTAGTAGACAAATAACTTTTAGAAATAATCTGTACTGCAAAAACGAATGTTGGTGGGTATTTAAACTATCTAGCGGGTGTTTTAACAGCTGCAAGAAATAGAAGCTTCATGGTCTTTATGTTCTGGTTCGTAAATTATTTTCATAAAACTTCAAGTTGCCCTATAACTTTACTCTCCAAACTCTTCACTGCACTGTAGGCAATTAACTGACAGTATGATAGGCTATTTATTTTCTGTAGGCTACAATAAACACATTTATTTTTTCAACTTTTGCAATATTACGCACTTGGCTACTGAACGCAAATTAGCAGGAGAGAGAATGCACGTAGCCTACGCAGCGTGTAGCAATGTGTAGGCTATTTGGTTACCAACTAACACTGTTAGCCAATTCACCAACTTAAGACTTCAGTGGCATCATATACAACGATTTTTTACACAACAAATACAGAAAGGATGGAGGCAGCAAAAGTAGAGGAGTCATTTCAGATGGGGCAAGAACAAGGTGAATTTGTATGCTTGTCAAAACGTAGTCCTACCCTGCATTAGAGGAGATGATCATCATACCAAGCACACTCGCTGTTTAAAGTCATACACCACGGTAAACTAAAACTAAAATGTTACAAAGGTGGCAAAAATAATATAGGGTATTATTAGCCATGACATTACTAGGCTATGAATCGTTCGTTCATTTTTTTTTTTTTTGGGGGGGGGGGGTTTACAAACTTATCAAAATCTCAAAATCATCCCCCCCTCTGGTTTTTACACAAATCGCACCCTGGATCTACCCACAGCACTTGGGTATCACATTAGCATCAGCAGCAGATCTACCCACAGCACTTGGGTATCACATTTGCATCAGCAGATCTACCCACAGCACTTGGGTATCACATTAGCATCAGCAGGAGATCTACCCAGGGTGCGATTTGTAGGGGGGGATGGTGAGGATTTCCCCCTCTCTGGTTTTCCTATCCCTACCTCTGCTAAATTATTTTTATCCCCGGTGGGGACAACATTTATCCCCCTCTGCCCCTCATATTGATTAATGCTACTTCATATAAGTAAAGCGCTGCAACGTGAGAACAGTCTAGTAGGCTATCCTACATAATAATCTGACATCAGAAACGCACCGTCAGCACTCATGCTGCTGACACAGTGGCTGCGTGATAACTTAATTTGGCCTTGATCGTGCACGACATTTCAGAATGTCGAGTGTGTAATCCATCATAAATGGCTAGTTTCAATGGAAAAGTTAGCTGGACAAATGAAAGAAAACGAGGATTCAGTGAAGCATAATAATGTTTTAGAACCTTCAAAATTAGAAAACTGATGCAACTGAGATGGAGGACAACTGCACGTAGAGTAGAACGTAGGCCTATTGTCCGAAGGAACTTACATTAAATGAGGAGATATTTGCTGAATGTCACAAAAAGTGTTACAGAAATGTCTTGGCATCGCTTATTCAATGGCTCTCTACCGAAACACCTGTAGTTTGCGGAGGACGAACGAGAAAGCACTCGTTTGATAAATCAGCCAGTAGGCTAGGCCTAGTAGACAAATAACTTTTAGAAATAATCTGTACTGCAAAAACGAATGTTGGTGGGTATTTAAACTATCTAGCGGGTGTTTTAACAGCTGCAAGAAATAGAAGCTTCATGGTCTTTATGTTCTGGTTCGTAAATTATTTTCATAAAACTTCAAGTTGCCCTATAACTTTACTCTCCAAACTCTTCACTGCACTGTAGGCAATTAACTGACAGTATGATAGGCTATTTATTTTCTGTAGGCTACAATAAACACATTTATTTTTTCAACTTTTGCAATATTACGCACTTGGCTACTGAACGCAAATTAGCAGGAGAGAGAATGCACGTAGCCTACGCAGCGTGTAGCAATGTGTAGGCTATTTGGTTACCAACTAACACTGTTAGCCAATTCACCAACTTAAGACTTCAGTGGCATCATATACAACGATTTTTTACACAACAAATACAGAAAGGATGGAGGCAGCAAAAGTAGAGGAGTCATTTCAGATGGGGCAAGAACAAGGTGAATTTGTATGCTTGTCAAAACGTAGTCCTACCCTGCATTAGAGGAGATGACCATCATACCTAGCACACTCGCTGTTTAAAGTCATACACCACGGTAAACTAAAACTAAAATGTTACAAAGGTGGCAAAAATAATATAGGGTATTATTAGCCATGACATTACTAGGCTATGAATCGTTCGTTCATTTTTTTTTTTTTTGGGGGGGGGGGGTTTACAAACTTATCAAAATCTCAAAATCATCCCCCCCTCTGGTTTTTACACAAATCGCACCCTGGATCTACCCACAGCACTTGGGTATCACATTAGCATCAGCAGCAGATCTACCCACAGCACTTGGGTATCACATTAGCATCAGCAGCAGATCTACCCACAGCACTTGGGTATCACATTTGCATCAGCAGATCTACCCACAGCACTTGGGTATCACATTAGCATCAGCAGGAGATCTACCCACAGCACTTGGGTATCACATTTGCATCAGCAGATCTACTCACAGCACTTGGATATCACATTAGCATCAGCAGCAGATCTACCCACAGCACTTGGATATCACATTAGCATCAGCAGCAGATCTACCCACAGCACTTGGGTATCACATTTGCATCAGCAGCACTTGGATATCACATTAGCATCAGCAGCAGACCTACCCACAGCATTTGAGAGCAGACTATGCCGATCGTTTTTTTCATGATTTTGAAATTCATTCAGATTTTTCTGGGTGATTCATGACACATTTTTGTCCGTGGTGTGACAAACTGAAAACATTATCATTTAGCGGCGGTCATATAGGGATTGTCAAAGTTTTTTTTTTTTTTTTTTTTCCCGTCATCTACTTCCTGAAATTTTGGTCAACGATACCCGGGGCACCGAAACACCGGGGCACATGAAATTTGGTGGGTATGTAGCCCCACTAGACTTTTACGGAAAAATTTTGTTTGGTCCCCGGGGGCCACTCCCCCTCTGCGCTGGGCCCCCCGAAACCCAAAAAATGCAGTTTTTCCTAAATAACTACCTGAACCGTGGCACCGAGGATGAAGAAATTTTTATGGTATGTTGGTCTCAAGGGCCCACATCAACCTAGCCCATAATCACTCATTTGTGATTTGCACCCCCCCGGTAAAAAATGAAAATGCAATATCATTCTGCTTTAATCGCCCCTCTCTTCAGTAAAGACGTTCAGAACTGCACCAAATTTTATGTGTATGATTAACCTGACATTCTCTGGGGGTATGCCAAGTTTCGTAGAATTTCATCCATGGGGGGGGGGTCTAAAAAATTAAGTTATGTGTACATTTAGTGACTGTACACTCATTGGCCTGTAGATGGTGGTGCACACATATACACATGCACACACACACACAGGCACCCACATACTATCGGTATTAGAACGGCCGATACATAATTACAAATTCAGTAGGATTAAAAGAAAGCCAAAATAAATATTCATCATCATCATCATGGCTGCATTTCCAGTATTGGTGATAAGTAGTCGTTTGTCCACTAGATGGCGCATCGTTGCAGTGAGACGTAATTTTGTTGGAAGTTAATCTAAAGTGGGTTGGAAAGACACTATGCTTCCTACAAGGACAAGACTGTAGGCTACAGTAGTTTACCGCAGAGAACGTCTAAGGGTAGGATGATTTCTGCATGACATGTAATTCCCATTTCCTCTTGAAGCCGAAATAAATCTGAGAATGTTTATCGGACATGCTTGTTTTTTACTGCAGGTAGGCTACGTTAATCCTATCAATAGCAGAACGTAGGTAAAATAATGTTACTGTTAGCATGGTTGAGTGATGGAGGCCAATTTGATTATTGATGTATTTGTAGAAAACCATAAATGCGTTTATAGGCTACCAAGCAAATCGATAACAGCACTAATTGTATCTTTCGACTGTCATCTCTTTGCTTATGACCATAACCTAGGCTACTAACAGGAGCTAAATGAGTTAGCCACAACACGTTCGCTAACGTTACGTGATGGTTTTTTAATGGAAAATATATAGGCTACCTGAAAGATAACCTGTCTATGATGCATCCTAAACACCGGGCTGGGACATTTCTGCTCAAGGTCTCAAAAAGCATCTGAGTCAACGTTCATTCCCAAACACCCATATAGGCTACTTCAATCCTCTATTTTCAAAGGTGATTCAAGTAAGGAAGAGCATGGCTCAAAGTAAAGTAACTGAAACTACATAAATTCGTCAAAGTGAATAATTTGTGTCAACTCGCCGCAATGTAGATTTATTAACGCACCCGTGATGATCTACATCTCCATTTAAACCAGATGTTTTAGAGCGCACGTTGAGATGTATTCAGGGCAGGGCTGTACCTACACATATTTGTTGCACGTGCTACAAAAATCATTCTTTGCGATGGATGATTTAGTACCAACGTTAGACCGGTCAGATACAGTTTTGCCTATGGCTATTCCGTGAGACTGAGGCGCTTTTTGTTTGTTCGAAGTGCGTGTTTAGGGTGTGAGAGGGGAGTCGATCTGCTTTGATTCCAGCTTGGTAGCTGTAGTCTATGCCAGGGGTTTTCAAACTTTGTGTGTGTGTGGACCACTATTTGTAATGAAGAATTTTCGCGGACCACCTCATAATACGCTTAATAAAATGTCTATACACAGTCCTACCTGAATTAATCTGCACCTCTTAATAGGCCTACTAGCACTAAAACTAGGCCTATGGGCATCACATCAGTAGGCTAAAGTAAAAGCACCAATACTGTATGTCTAAAACAAAACTGTTTTTAATACTTCAAAATAGCATTTGATAAATTAACCTTACATTTTTCAGTAGCCATATGTGTGTAGATTTAAACAAAATATGGGTTGGTTCTTAGCGTGAGCTTTTAGGTCTACTACCCAAGAAATTGGAACCGAGTTTGAATTCTCGTCGTGAAATAAAAATTCCACTGGAGCTCCAAGCGGTTTTGTACACGCAGTCTTACAACACACAGCTCTTCGAGTCACTGTACATAGGTAATTTAAATCAAAGTCAAAGTCAAAGTCAAAGTCAGCTTTATTGTCAATTTCTTCACATGTTCCAGACATACAAAGAGATCGAAATTACGTTTCTCACTATCCCACAGTGGAGACAAGACATATTTTACCAATTTTAAGTCCACAGACAAACATAACATTCAAGTAAACAAAAAAGTAAGTAAATAAGTAAATAAGAGGGCACATATAATGAAAAAATAAGAGCAGCAAAATTTGGTTGAAATTGTGCATAGACAGTCAATAAAATAAAATAGTAGTGCAAAGTCAGGCCAATAAGAGGCTGAGGTAGTTCTGTTTGACCTAAGTAAGAAATAAAGTGGCATAGTGGTGCAAGTTATGTAAGAGCAGCAGAAGTGTTGTGTTTTCAGGACAACAGCAACAAGTTGCAAAGTGTACAAGTGTGCAAGTGGAGTGGTGCAGGCGGCCATTGTGGGTCCAATGTCCAGGATGTTATGTAGCTGAGGGTGGAGGGGGGAGAGGAGGGAGAGAGTTCAGCATCCTAACAGCTTGGTGTATGAAGCTGTTGGTGAGTCTGGTAGTGCGGGAGCGCAGGCTTCTGTACCTCTTCCCAGAGGGCAGTAGATCAAACAGATTGTGAGCGGGGTGACTTGCATCACTCACAATTTTGGTCGCCTTGCGGGTGAGGTGGGTGGTGTAAATGTCCTTCAGGGAGGGGAGTGAAGCACCAATAATCCTTCCAGCTGTGTTCACTATGCGCTGCAGGGCTTTCCTGTTGTATTCAGTGCAGCTTCCGCCCCACACAGCGATACAGCTGGAGAGGATGCTCTCAATGGTGCCTCGGTAGAATGTGGTCATGATGGCTGGTGGAGCACTTGCTCGCCTGAGTTTCCGCAGGAAGTACAGGCGGCGCTGAGCTCTCTTCGCCAGTGATGCTGTGTTGGTGGTCCAGGAGAGGTCTTCACTGATGTGCACCCCCAGGAATTTGGTGCTGCTCGCTCTCTCCACCACAGCACCGTCGATGGTCAGTGGCAGGTGTTGGGTGTGACCTCTCCGGAAGTCAAATACACTTATGGGGTGGGTGTTTGCGTTTCTTTAGGAATCCGCCGTCTTGGTTTGTATATAAATTAATATTAATTGACGCATACTCTTAAAAGGGCGATACAACAGGCTTGTTAAAAGAAAGTTTACTGCACACAACGGCTGCCACGTATTTAATTTATTTATTTACTCAAGCGCCCGATGGCATAATCAAGTTCATTTCAACAACGTAGGCTACTGCCTTAACAATATATTATTAAATGTATTAACGTTACAGTAATAAGAACATCATCTGTCTGTCTAAGTGCGAGAGATAGAGAAGGGGGAGAGAGAGACAGAGAAAGAGAATAGTTCAAAGTAGGCCCAGTGGGCCTATAAGCCTAGGCTTAGTTCAAAGGGAAAGCTATCATATTTATTTCGTTAACGTTAATTCACCCAAATAAAATGACAAACATATAGGCCTATAAAACAAACAAATACATAAATAATGCTAACCTAATGAGATGGATGGTGTTGCTTTGCAGACGTTAATTTCTCAATGTCAGGTTCTAATGATGACAGCCTCAATCTGAGATCTGGTTCAATATTAAGTCTGTTCCGATATTTAGTCTTCAACATGACTAGGGATGAAAATCCTGATTCACAGAGGTAAGTGGTTGGAAAAGGCACAAGCCACTTCAGAGCTTTGTCGGACAGCTCGGGGTATTCTGTGGAAACTTTCAGCCAAAAAGCAGGCAGACATCTATCAGAAAAGTCCATTTTTAAAGCACTGTCACAGGACAGTTCGGCCAGGCTGTCTTGGTCTCTGGGGGTGAGGTTTGTCAGGGTGTAGTCATCCATGGTGGCAAACGGATTTCTAATCCAGTTCGCTGTGGTGTCGGGGGTTGGGAAATAAATCCGTAGCTGAGTTTTCAGCAGGTGCAGGTGCTGTCTGATATCATCTTGCACAGCACTTGAAAGATGCGTGTCTGAGCTGTCTAAAAAATCAGAAAGATTTGGAAATGAGTCATAGTTTGCCTCCTCCACGCGCCTGGCCCACATCCCCATCTTCTTGATTGCTGCTTCAACTTTGTCTTGCGTGTGAAAAAGAGTAACCGACTTCCCCTGTAGGCTCCTATTCAGTCCATTCAAGTGCTCAAAAATGTCAGACAGATATGCCAACTTGGCAAGCCAGTCTGCATCATTGAATCGGCCAGAAAGGTCGAACTTGGAATCAAGAAGAAACAGTCTCACCTCATCGCGCAACTCGTAAAGCCGTGCAAGCACCTTCCCTCTTGACAGCCACCGGACCTCCGTATGGAGCAGCAATTGTCGGTGCTCACTGCCCATCTCGTCGCATAAAACTGAAAACAGCCTTGAATTCAGCGGGCGGGCCTTGATGAAATTTACAGTTTTTACGGCTTCATCCAGAACAGTTTTGAGATCAGGAGGCATTCTTTTGGCTGCGAGAGCCTCTCTGTGGATGCTGCAGTGGATGGATTTTGCTTGCGGAGCAACTGCTTGCACACGTTTAACAAGGCCGCTGTGTTGGCCTACCATAGCTGCTGCCCCGTCTGTGCTTATTCCCACGCATCTTGACCAATCAATCCCATGTTCTGTGATGAAACCGTTCAACATGTCAAAAAGTGCCTCTGCGGTTGTGCGTGTCTGCAAAGGTTTACAAAAGAGAAAGTCCTCCTCTATTTCTCCGTTGTATTCATACCTTACGTAGGCGAGCAAGTTGGCGAGGTTCACTATGTCCGTGGATTCGTCCAGCTGAAGAGCAAAAAATTGACTGGCTTTGATCCGCGATATTAGCTGGTTGTTTACATTGCTGGCCATCTCCTCGATTCTGCGCTGCACAGTGTTGTCTGATAATGGAATGAAGTCCATTTGCTTTTGCGCTTTGTCACCCAGCATGACACCCACAGTCTCTTTAATAGCTGGCAGCACCACCTCCTCCCCGATTGTATGTGGCATCCCTTTTTTAGCTATGATTCGGGACACCCGGTATGAAACTTCCACTGCTTTAGCAGTAGCACCACCTGCAGATGTCGATTCCATCACTTTCTTGCTTGAGCGGTATTCCTGGAGCTTATTTTGGAAAAACTCGACTGGCTTGGACTTAAATTCCCCATGCTTGGTTTCCAGATGCCGGCGAAGATTTGACGGTTTCATGCTCTCGTTAGCCAGTGCCTCATAGCAACAAACGCAAACAGGTAACGGCTCGTCTTCGGGGCCAGAGTAGCTGAATCCCAGTGCTAAGTAGCTTTCATAGTATTTTCTTTTCACCCTCCTTTTCTTTATACCTTTATGAGGAATCTGGCCCGACTCACTGTCAATCTCTTCATTACAACTAAAGTTAACATCTGCCTCTTTTCTCTTCAGAGAACCTGTTGCCATCCACCGATCCATGTTGTGGTTCTTCTAACCAGTTCTGACCGTTAGCGGCATTGCACTTGAACGTCACAGCCTAGCGCCACTAGCCTTTTAGTCACACAATAATCACACAATAACTTCACTATTTAATTTTCATTTTAATTTGATATGAATATACATATTCTTAGAATATATGTTAGAATTTCCTGGTAAAATTAAGGTTTAAAAAAATATTATTTTATATTTTATTTTGCTTTTCCACGGACCACCTGCAGTACCCTCACGGACCACTAGTGGTCCGCGGACCACAGTTTGGGAATGACTGGTCTATGCGATTAAAAAACACGTGTGTGTGAAGTATCCAAACAATGATAACGCTTTCATTATGGCTGCTTTAGCGACAGACCTTGAGCTACTGTAAAGTGGGTTGGGTTCAATTTAGAAGTGTCCACTTCATTCGCCCTTTCCTTGATTCACAGCTACGTGAAATGTATTACTACTGATATGCAAAACTATTAACTTTTCGCCAAGAGGTGGCAGCTTGATACTGTAAGGTGTAAACCATTGGTTCCAAAGGAGATTTTATTTGGGTCGTCAGCATAGCCTAGTGACAATTTGTGTTGTGTAATAGGCCTAGCATAGGGCCTACCTTATATAGCATATAGTTTGTTAACAGTCACGGTTTTGTCATAACTCCCTCTATGCATTTTTGCATTTAGAATAGCTCTAAAACCGGGGGGCGAACACGTCGCGGGGGGGGGGGGGTCCAGTGCGTGGATATCTCAATCGCAAAATTAAACAATATTTCTATCGTGCGCCTACCATGGACTAGGCTGGGTGAAAATCAAAAGATTACGTCAAAAGATTGAGCTTAACCATGGACCTCATAGTTGCAAAATGCAAGGGAACATGAATCAGCATATTATTTGCACAAACAATAACGGACAGCTCTTCAACGTTGGCCGTTAAAATGTGTATAACAGTCTCGCAACGCATTTCATGAAGGCCCTTTTGGACATGTCAGTTATTTGCACCACTGGGTAAAACGGCATTTTGTTTTAGACTACTACTATTTAATTTGTGCATTGACAATAAAGCTGAATATCATTTGAACTAGATGACTAAACTTATGCATATGTAGAAGAAGAAACATTCACAAAAATCCATGACATGACCTCTCTTCTTGATAGCTGTTGAAAACTGCATGGAACTGACAGGGATTGTTTTGTTTAATAATAAATAAATAAATACATTATGCTGCTACCTTCTGCTTTTCCCAAATACAATGTAGCCTACAGGTGTACCTTTCATCAGTCCAGTTGCAATGGATGGACTGTGATGAACTGCCCTACTTGTGATTGTTTAAAGATGTTAAAGGTTTTATAACAATGCTACAGATTTTTTGGCCCAGAAACAAATCTATTCACCTTTGCAGCGCCAGTAGGCTACTTTGTGTGCGGAATGTGTGCAAACACACATTCCAAACAAGCATACACAAAAGTTTCAAGAGTGGGGGATGGAGTAGAAGATGGAGACAAATTCATTAATATTATTTATTTTCGCGGAATGGATGTGCAGGACTGAGCGGCGGTCATATTTTGTACCGCTATGCGGTACATCTAGTTTTATTTTATGTTTTAAAGGGACTTTAATGCTTTACCTGTGTTATGTGCAGGTGTTAGGATACAGGTGTAGATGTTTTAATGTCATACCTGTGTCAGGTTTAGCTGTTACCATAGGAGCACTGGAATCAACACCTGAGTTTTCAAAAAAAGAGAAATGAAGACAAACATGAGAGCTAGATTCACTCAAAATCTCAAAGTCCAAAGTCCAGCTCAACACAGCAGCTCAACCAGGGTTTCTGTTGTCCGGTAATTACCGGACATTGGCCGGAAAAAAAATGAAATGTCCGACAAAATTAAATCTCTCCGGTCAAATTGTCCGATTGAAATTGGCTAATAATCCCGTCCCCTAACGCAATCTGAATTTGAGAATAAGCCTTAATATGTAAGCCTATATTATACGTCCTCTGGCTATGTTTTTAAATGAACAGGCTCTACCGTTTGAAAAGTAAGCTATTAAACAACACGCATAGCCTATGCTGCATTTCAAATAGGAAGCGCACGCTTAAAACGTCCAACAACGAACAAATGAGTGAGGCGGTTCAAACATGGCCAGGCCCAGGCAGACTAGCCTTAAAAGTTTTTTCAGAGGCCAGACGCGATGGATGATGATAAATTGGTAACGTCTGAAGCCTCAGATGTCCGGTCAACTCCACCACCACCAGATAAAAAGCAGAAGTGTCGGGCGTATCTGTCGGAATCAGTGACATTGGAAGTGGAGTTGCGGGGGGTGCGGCCACTCCAAGACACTGTCATTCTCAGTGTACACTGGACATAAAGTGTTCTTTACCCAAAGCATACAGTAGGTCTATGCGTTCTCTGTCTATGATCATCTGCAGGGTTAGGGCCTCCTCGACGAGGCGATTACTGGTCCGCGGATAATTTCTGGCACAATTAAACGGTATCATTGAACCGCGGCCGAAAGAAAAAGAACCTAAACATTTCCCAGAATAGGAAACATTTCTTAATGTATTGTTATCAAATAAAGAGGCATAGCATTAGGTGGTGTGGTGTAGTGGTGTGAGCGCTCATTCTTGTGTGTGCGCATCTGTGTAAGTTAAACAGTCACCACTGGAGATAACGTGGGTAGCAGCAACAAACAACGTAGCCTTTTTAAAACAACGAACGAAGCGGACTCTTCTATACAGCCTGATTATACCATTCTTTAAGCTACATAGCCTGTCTCCAGTTTGACAAATTAAAAAGAGATAATAGGATATTTGACCGGCATATCATCAAAATGTCCGGAAAACGAAACCTCTGCCGGTCACTTTGACCGGCACCATTTTTTTCTAGCGGAAACTCTGAGCTCAACACAGCAGCCACTCATTCCAGCTCAACACAGCAGCTCAACACAGCAGCCATTCAATCCAGCTCAACACAGCAGCTCAACACAGGAGCCCCTCAGCTCAACACAGCAGCCCAACACATCAGCCACTCAGCTCAACACAGCAGCTCAACACATCAGCCACTCAGCTCAACACAGCAGCCCAACACATCAGCCACTCAGCTCAACACAGCAGCCCAACACATCAGCCACTCAGCTCAACACAGCAGCTCAACACAGCAGCTCAACACATCAGCCACTCAGCTCAACACAGCAGCTCAACACAGCAGCCATTCAGCTCAACACAGCAGCTCAACAAAGCAGCTCAACACAGCAGCCACTCAGTTCAGCTCAACACAGCAGCTCAACACAGAAGCTCAACACAGCAGCCACTCAGTCCAGCTCAACACAGCAGCCACTCAGTCCAGCTCAACACAGCAGCCACTCAGTCCAGCTCAACACAGCAGCCACTCAGTCCTGCATGCGTAACCCTACCTGAGCAGCTGTATGATATGTTAACGTCTCCTTGCACACTGGTGTTTGACAGCACTGGCACAGAAACATGGCTTCCATGGCAACTGGAAATGCTGACCCCTGGAGCTGGAGAGGGGCCTTGCCCTGAGCCCCCAAGGTCACCTGGAGCTGGTGAGGGGCTGTTGTCTGAGCCCCCAAGGTCACCTGGAGCTGGTGAGGGGCTGTTGTCTGAGCCCCCAAGGTCACCTGGAGCTGGTGAGGGGCTGTTGTCTGATCCCCCAAGGTCACCTGGAGCTGGTGAGGGGCTGTTGTCTGAGCCCCCAAATTCACCTGGAGCTGGTGAGGGGCCGTGTCCAGAGACCCCAAATGTACCTAATCAAAGACAGAGAAATAACAGGCACCCTCCAATGCATGCCAACCTATCCCACCCCACCTACAGTACATATTTACATTTAACACACTGGATGAACCAGGATGTGCGATAAAGATTTCTTTACATACAAGCTATAGCCTACTTCACAAAGACTCATTTTGCAGCAGTTAGAGGTCGGCCTGCATTTACCATGCCTTAGATGAATTCTATAGGCTATATGTAATACAGCATTTTTTCAGCAGGGTTTACTACAGGCTTGTAATAATAATAATAATAATAATAATAATAATAATAATAATAATAATAATAATAATAAGCAAATGAAAACTAAACAAGAGGTCAACATGTCATAGGCCTTACCGTTTCCACTCCCCATCCTGAATGACCTGGTAAAGTCGGTAATGACCTGGTAAAGTCGGTAATGACCTGGTAAAGTCGGTAATGACCTGGTAAAGTCGGTAATGACCTGGTAAAGTTGGTAATGACCTGGTAAAGTCGGTAATGACCTGGTAAAGTCGGTAATGCAAGGCAAGGTAAGGCCGTTTTTCCTGTATATTTCATACACATGGCAACTCAATGTAACAGTAACTACATTAACGCAAACGCAGGACAACAACCAATAACATGGCAACAATACATATTAAACCTTACTGAAGCTGTATTGAAATACAAAATATTTTAGCCGCAAGTGAGCACCAGCCACAATGTTTCGTTACACTTCCTTATTATTAGCCTATGACGCGCCCATTGCACATCTGTCCCGACTTATCCATCTCTTCTGTATCTGGACTATTCTTCTCTCCTCTCCTCCCTCCCTTACGACTTTGCTAGAACTATATTGTTCTATTATAACAACACCCCTCTCGCACTGTAGCCTACCTGTATTGTCTGAAGTGCTTGATTACATTTCTGTTGTAGGGGCTACGTCATGGTAGACATGTCTGATCATTACGCAGAATACGCAAAACACAATGATGTACCGCCTACTGAAAACTAGCTGGGAGATTGCAGTTTCATATGCAATTCATATGAAAACCACAGTCAAATGTAATGACTGAACACTAGCCTACCCATATGTTTCATTCAGACCCGTTCAATGCCTTAAAAATAGCCCACGAGAGCTCGTTACAATTGGCTGCTAATCCAAGAAAATCAGGAAGAATGGCGCCAACCAGCGCTGCTTTCAGTCTGACAGACGTCATTAAATATTATCAGCCTACCATATATATAAATCGAGTTGAGCTCAATCACGGGAAATGTAGGTTCGGCCTACGTTACATCTAGCGTACTTCCTGATGTAACTTCTTAGGACTTTTAAAAATCGCTTCCCTTGGCATGTGGGAGGAATCCTAACTAACAACTCTGTCTTACGCAATCCGCCCTTTGAAAACATCTTGTTTAAAAAAAAGAAAAGAAAACGCTCTTCTGCTTTCACTTTGTCCGAGTTCCCTTAAAGTTAGACCACTCGGCACGCACGCATGCACGGTTACCGCCCTGTCCACCGGGGGAAAAAAAAACAGGTAGGCAAACTGAGCACCTCATACTGAGGATCTTTCTACATGTCCATGAAGAATGAATCTTAATACTTTTGTTGAACGCCTTTAAGGATCACGGTGTCGTGCCGGCAGGATATGAGCGGAATCTCATGAAGAGAAATGATGTCCTAGGTGCGAAACCACCCTGCTAACGTAGCCCGCAAGTTGTAGCCTAGTAACCTACAACACAAACCATTTAGGACATTCTGGTTTAGGTTTAGGCTATAATGGTTGGTAGCAATATTGCATTTATACCCCGGCTAGCCTACTTTATAGGCTAAGCTATCAAAGTTATGAAATGTTTTCTGACCATAGGCATACCTCTCCATTCATGATCCTCAGTGCGGATCCTTCATGATCTGACGCGTTGATGTCATTGATGCATTGATGTTGATACAGTATTATTATTGTTATTAGCCTATTATTTGGGTGTCCTGTTTTTCTGAATTAATATAATTATACATTTTTGGTAGCAAATGTGTCTGAATGAACAATGTTATTATACTATTAATTAAAACACACACACACACACACACACACCAGAGTTTCCGCTAGAAAAAAATGGTGCCGGTCAAAGTGACCGGCAGAGGTTTCGTTTTGATGATATGCCGGTCAAATATCCTATTATCCCTTCTTAATTAGTCAAATTGAGGAAAACTGGAGACAGGCTATGTAGCTTAAAGAATGGTATAATCAGGCTGTATAGAAGAGTCCGATTCGTTCGTTGTTTTAAAAAGGCTACGTTGTTTGTTGCTGCTACCCACGTTATCTCCAGTGGTGACTGTTTAACTTACACAGATGCGCACACACAAGAATGAGCGCTCACACCACTACACCACACCACCTAATGCTATGCCTCTTTATTTGATAACAATACTGTAGCGTCGGTGGATGTTCATGTCTAACGTTGAATGAGTGTCTCCCAGAATGCAGTGCGAGTGAATGCTAGAATGTGTAATGTCGATTATAATAGTTGTAGTTACGTTTACCATGTTGTGTATTTGTTAGCGTGTTAGTCTCTTTAGTTGTACCTCATGTGTTTATCCTTGTGTTGATGTGTGTGGTAAACCCTTATTGTGTGTAGTATGTGCAGCTGAGACTACCCCTGTGTTGCCCTATGTAGTTGTCTGTGTCCATATGAGTCTTCCTGTTCCAATAAATGGCCGTCCTGGCCAAAGGTGAATCTTGTCTGAGGGTGAGATCGCTACATTGGTGTCAGAAGTGGGATGGGCCCCTCCCGGGGCGTGAAGATCGATCAAGACGGAGAAGAAGGCCGAAGACCAGACCAACAAGATGGCGGCGGACCTCAGCAGATGTTCCAATGGTTCTTTTAAGGACTAGCCAGCTCGCCAGTTCGGAGGATGGAGGACCTGACGGCCCGGCGCGGGACCTGTGCAGGCGACCAGCGGGACCAGCCCTGCACAGCCGACGAGAGCTGCCAGCGCTGGAGGAAGCGGCCCCGGCTGAGGAGTTCCCGGCTCGACGCCGATGTCGATGCTGCCGTCATCCGAGGATCTCATCCATAGAGAGCGCGAACTCTCTGACGACCTTGGAACACGACCACAGCGGCCGGGTTTACACCGCCAGCTACGGAAGAGCGTCAGCTGCCGGTCGAGAGTGTGATGGAGTCATAGCTGCTAGTTCGGGAGCTTGCGGTGCTCCAGCTAGTGACCAAGAGGGTAACGTCGACCTGTAGAGCCTTGGGAGCTATCGTTTTGTGGACTGTTTAAGTTTGAAGTGCGCACGTTCGACACAAGTCGGCGCAATGTTTTTCATGTTTTGTGTGAGTTTCTGTGTGTCCCGAGCCTGCTGAGAGGGTCGGGGTCTCCATTTCCCGCCACAGTGGAGCATCGTTGTGCTCGAGAGACAGCCGACAAAAGTTCTACACGAGGGCAGCGCGAGGAGGGACCTCGACGTGGACTGCTGACCGCCTGGAGATCGGCACACTGTGGACAGATGGCAACGGCCACGAGCTGTCACAGTAGCCGGAGGGGGCTACCGAACGTCCAGGGGTTCCAGCGTATCCGGGGGTTCGGCTTGCAGTGGGACTGTTTGCTGCTGTTTGAGGTAGTGCAGCTGCACGGCGGGAAACTGAGGGCCCAAGCGACACCACGACCCACGTCTGGCCGGTTCTGGTGCTTGTTCGGGGGAGAACTGACGTGACAGAGGCAGCCGAGAGCCCTTCCAGTCGGGATGGGTTATCGTGCAGCCGGAGGCTTTCCGGTCACTTGGACTAAGCACTGGGATTGACACCGACGCAGCCGCGAGCGGTGAGCTGAGCTGTCATTGCCGGGGACGACAATGGCTCGGGAGGGGGTTATGTAGCGTCGGTGGATGTTCATGTCTAACGTTGAATGAGTGTCTCCCAGAATGCAGTGCGAGTGAATGCTAGAATGTGTAATGTCGATTATAATAGTTGTAGTTACGTTTACCATGTTGTGTATTTGTTAGCGTGTTAGTCTCTTTAGTTGTACCTCATGTGTTTATCCTTGTGTTGATGTGTGTGGTAAACCCTTATTGTGTGTAGTATGTGCAGCTGAGACTACCCCTGTGTTGCCCTATGTAGTTGTCTGTGTCCATATGAGTCTTCCTGTTCCAATAAATGGCCGTCCTGGCCAAAGGTGAATCTTGTCTGAGGGTGAGATCGCTACAATACATTAAGAAATGTTTCCTATTCTGGGAAATGTTTAGGTTCTTTTCCGTTCGGCCGCGGTTCAATGATACCGTTTAATTGTGCCAGAAATTATCCGCGGACCAGTAATCGCCTCGTCGAGGAGGCCCTAACCCTGCAGATGATCATAGACAGAGAACGCATAGGCCTACTGTATGCTTTGGGTAAAGAACACTTTATATCCAGTGTACACGGAGAATGACAGTGTCTTGGAGCGGCCGCACCCCCCGCAACTCCACTTCCAATGTCACTGATTCCGACAGATACGCCCGACACTTCTGCTTTTTATCTGGTGGTGGTGGAGTTGACCGGACATCTGAGGCTTCAGACGTTACCAATTTATCATCATCCATCGCGTCTGGCCTCTGAAAAAACTTTTAAGGCTAGTCTGCCTGGGCCTGGCCATGTTTGAACCACCTCACTCATTTGTTCGTTGTTGGACGTTTTAAGCGTGCGCTTCCTATTTGAAATGCAGCATAGGCTATGCGTGTTGTTTAATAGCTTACTTTTCAAACGGTAGAGCCTGTTCATTTAAAAACATAGCCAGAGGACGTATAATATAGGCTTACATATTAAGGCTTTTTCTCAAATTCAGATTGCGTTAGGGGACGGGATTATTAGCCAATTTTAATCGGACAATTGGACCGGAGAGATTTAATTTTGTCGGACATTTCATTTTTTTCCCGGCCAATGTCCGGTAAACACACACACACATGCATACGCACACACACATACACACTCACACAGAAACACACACACACACACACATACATAGTTACACACACACATGCATACGCACACACACATATGCGCACACACACACACTCATACTCGCGCGCACACACACACACACACACACACACACAGTTACACACACACATGCATACGCACACACACATACGCACACACACACACACTCATACTCGCATGCACACACACACACACACACACACTCATACGCACACACACACAGAAACACACACATGCATACACACACACACAATCACACACAAACAAACACACACATGCATACACACACACACACACACACGCAGGCACACATACACACACACACACACACACACACACACACACACACACCCATATACAGAAACACACATTCTCACACACACACACACACACACACACACTCTCAGTCATACACACACACACACATGGATACATACACACGCACGCACACATACACAGTGCACACACAAAAGCTGTTAAGATTGCGACATTTCTGGGTTCAGGCCGTCGCCTGCCTGTTGGGCAATATGCACCCTGGGTGTCATAGTGTTCCTGTTTAGTGGGTTGTTTTGTTGTCTTTTCCTGTGTTTCAATCATGATAGTCTTTTCCTGTGTTTAAATCATGATAGTCTTTTCCTGTGTTTGTATCATAATAGTCTTTTCCTGTGTTTGTATCATGATAGTCTTTCCCTGTGTTTATATCATGATAGTCTTTCCCTGTGTTTTTAATAAATGTATGGGTATATAAGGTATATGAGGACACCCAGGAGGTAACCAAAGGAGTCCCAGCTCGCCAAACAGTTTTTGCTGCTTCTGATATGCATTTATTAAGTGTGTATTCCAGCATTTATTAAGTGTGTATTCCAGCATTTATTAAGTGTGGTTAAGCTGGGTATTCCAGCATTTATTAAGTTTGGTTGAGCTGGGTATTAAGTGTGGTTGAGCTGGGGATTTCAACATTTATGCAACAGTTTATTAACATTTGGTGTACTATATTGCACAATGTCTGGGGCAATCTAACATCAGCAATTGTAACATCTGATGTTAGAATATTTAAAATGTTAATGTATATGTTGAAAGGATAATGATGTTCAGTATCAAACGTGTGCTCTCTTTGAATAATAATACAATATGAAGTTTGTAGGAGGAAGATCAAATTTAGCTCTACATGTCCCTTTCTTCTGTACACAGACTAGTCATATTGATTGCACAAGCACAGCTGAAATGGATTGACTATAGATATTGGTTTTGTTTGTTTATTTGTTTAAAATAAAAACAGAGATAAGAACAGAGAAATCATATTGTGCCTCCTATTCAGCTAACCACCCCTTCTTAAGCAAACAGAATACTAAAGATTTGCTGAAAGCATGCTTTAAATCTAAACCATTGAAATGCCAGTTCACTATATAGGTCTACTTGAGGATGCAGGGGGGGGGGGGGGCAGTGGGAAGGTATCCTGATCGAAGCTAGCTTGGTTTTTCAGACTTTTCACTAATGGGTGGAATAGAAACGTAGCAAAATGGAAGTCAGTCATGTGACTGTTTGTGCATGTTATTAGCATGTTAATTAGTTAATCAACATGCCCCCAGAGTGTAGTGCTGTAGCTGCCTGGCTAATTTGGCTGATGGCTGGAGCAACTAGAGCTAAGTTAAACTGATTGTTTTCGGTTTTTTTTGTACTGACAGTATTCTGTGACCTCGAAAAACGGAGATCTATGCCAAAAAATCACCAGAATTCTACTTTAATTCGTTAATTAGCATGTCAATTGATGTCATGTCAGTTAAGTGATCTCTTCTGTTTTATTGTCTTTTCTCTTCCCAGGCATGGAGTTCATTTCAAAAGTCTCGGAGTGTGTTAGCCCGGTCCTCAGCGTGGCACTAGCGCTGTACGAGTGCTACAACGAAGTCCAGGCCAACAAGGAGCGCTGCGGTCGCCTGGTAGCACGAGTTCGGGTCGTGGAGAGCGTCGTGAGAGCCGTGAAGGATGAAGACGTTGATGACGAGCAGGTGCGGCGCGCCCTGGCGGACCTCCAGGAGATCCTGAGCTCGGCACTGGAGCTGGTGCGAAAGCACAGAGACGCGCACTGGTGCAAGCGCGCCATGAAGGCCAACGACCTGAAGGAGGAGTTCGGCGACCTGAACGAGCGGCTGAGTCAGGTGTCTGGCCGGCTGGCCCTCTGTCTGCAGCTGGAGGTCCTCAGGGAGGTGTTCGAGGCCAAGCGCCGGCAGAGCGAGGACCAGCGGGACGCAGAGAAGGACCAGCGGGAGTGGCGTGAAAAAGGTGAGAGAGGCCCACACAACCCCCCTGATCCAGGCCCACAAACCCCCCTGATCCCTGATCCAGGCCCACACAACCCCCCTGATCCCTGATCCAGGCCCACACAACCCCCCTGATCCCTGATCCAGGCCCACACAACCCCCCTGATCCAGGCCCACACAACCCCCTGATCCAGGCCCACACAACCCCCCTGATCCAGGCCCACACAACCCCCTGATCCAGGCCCACACAACCCCCCTGATCCAGGCCCACACACCCCCTGATCCAGGCCCACACAACCCCCCTGATCCAGGCCCACAAACCCCCCTGATCCAGGCCCACACAACCCCCCTGATCCAGGCCCACAAACCCCCCTGATCCCTGATCCAGGCCCACACAACCCCCCTGATCCCTGATCCAGGCCCACACAACCCCCTTGATCCAGGCCCACACAACCCCCCTGATCCAGGCCCACAAACCCCCCTGATCCAGGCCCACAAACCCCCCTGATCCCTGATCCAGGCCCACACAACCCCCCTGATCCAGGCCCACAAACCCCCCTGATCCCTGATCCAGGCCCACACAACCCCCATGATCCCTGATCCAGGCCCACACAACCCCCCTGATCCAGGCCCACAAACCCCCCTGATCCCTGATCCAGGCCCACACAACCCCCCTGATCCCCCTGATCCCTGATCCAGGCCCACAAACCCCCCTGATCCAGGCCCACACAGCCCCCCTGATCCAGGCCCACACAACCCCCCTGATCCAGGCCCACACAACCCCCCTGATCCAGGCCCACAAACCCCCCTGATCCCTGATCCAGGCCCACACAACCCCCCTGATCCCTGATCCAGGCCCACACAACCCCTCTGATCCAGGCCCACACAACCCCCCTGATCCCTGATCCAGGCCCACACAATCCCCTGATCCAGGCCCACACAACCCCCCTGATCCCTGATCCAGGCCCACACAACCCCCCTGATCCAGGCCCACACAACCCTGATCCAGGCCCACACAACCTGATCCCTGATCCAGGCCCACACAACACTGATCCAGGCCCACACAACCCCCCTGATCCAGGCCCACACAACCCTGATCCCTGATCCAGGCCCACACAACCCCCCTTATCCAGGCCCCCACAACCTCCCTGATCTATTTACATTTACATGTACTCATTTAGCAGACACTGTTATTCAAAGTGACTTGCACGTCATCTATATTGAAAGGGATTACATTGTCCCTGGAGCAACTTAGGGTTAAGGCGGGGATCACATTGGCCAGCGGCAAGCGTAACACAACACTCAGACCATAATAAGTTCTATCTCGTTCCTATGGTAACACAAACGGTTCGCCTTAACTGACAATTGAATACGCTCGGGTTGCACTTTGAAAGTTGAACCAAGTTCAACGCTCAGCTTGTTCAATGCTAGCATTACGCCAGCGTTGCCACCGTTCCGCTGCTCAACCATAGAGAACGATAGGAAACCTGCCGCTTGCTGCTGGCTAATGTGATCCCCGCCTAAGTGGAAGGCGGGTATTAAACCATATACAATTTTCAGGGTACTGCACGCTAGCCCAGCTCCTTAACCACTACACTACCACCACCCTACACACACACACACACACACACACACACACACACAAACACACACACACACACTACTGCACGCTAGCCCAGCTCCTTAACCACTACACTACCACCGCTCAGACCCAACGTCCCTGATCCAAACCCGACCTCAATCCCTAATACAAACCCAAAATATCTTTGCTGTGTGGACAAAACATGGTATTTTAGGACATCATCTTGCACTTTAGGAAACGCTGCTAGACACTTTTCACTTTTTTTACATTGTAATGATCAAACAACTGATTAATCGATAAAATAATCGACAGATTAATCAGCTATGATAGCATTATATTGCATGTGCCCTGATACACGTAGCATGATATTGCATTTGCCCTGATACACATAGCATGATATTGCATTTGCCCTGATACACATAGCATTATATTGCATTTGCCCTGATACACATAACATTATATTGCATTTGCCCTGATACACATAGCATTTGCCCTGATACACATAGCATTATATTGCATTTGCCCTGATACAGATAGCATGATATTGCATTTGCCCTGATACTCATAGCATGATATTGCATTTGCTCTGATACACATAGCATTATATTGTATTTTCTTTTGAAATGTTTTTTTTTAATTGTTTTTGGAACCTCTAGTGTTGCCTCTACTAGAAGGGATGGATGACAAAGTAGACCAAATACTGCATGGAGTTAACAACCTGCTCCAGGGTGAGTGAGAACAGTACTAATACTGCATGGAGTTAACAACCTGCTCCAGGGTGAGTGAGAACAGTACTAATACTGCATGGAGTTAACAACCTGCTCCAGGGTGAGTGAGAACAGTACTAATACTGCATGGAGTTAACAACCTGCTCCAGGGTGAGTGAGAACAGTACTAATACTGCATGGCGTTAGCAACCTGCTCCAGGGTGAGTGAGAACAGCGCTAATACTGCATGGAGTTAGCAACCTGCTCCAGGGTGAGTGAGAACAGTACTAATACTGCATGGAGTTAACAACCTGCTCCAGGGTGAGTGAGAACAGTACTAATACTGCATGGAGTTAGCAACCTGCTCCAGGGTGAGTGAGAACAGTACTAATACTGCATGGAGTTAACAACCTGCTCCAGGGTGAGTGAGAACAGCACTCGGTTACTTCGAGAAGTGCAGATCTATGCGAAAAATCGCTGGAATTCCCTTTGAATTGTTAACTGCACATTTTATGTTCAGGATGAAAGGAACTTGATGATGAGTTGTAAAACATTTGTGTAGTATGCCAATTTCACATCAACACATTCAACAATGTCTAGTATGCCAATTTCACATCAACACATTCAACAATATAATGACACTTTTATTTTCTACAGGAGGGAGAAGAGAGAATAAGTGGGACACAGTGGATAGAACTCAATCTGAATCCATTATCAACAAAAACGAGATGGACATTCTTCAGAGTCAGAAATTGTGTAAGTTTGATGTAGACATGAAAGTTAACAAATATGATATGCTTGAGTAAACAAATATGATATGCTTGCTACATTAGTAACAAATATGATACGCTTGAGTAAACAAATATGATATGATATGATATTCATGAGTAAACAAACATGATATGCTTGCTACATTAGTAAACAAACATGATATGCTTCCTACATTAGTAAACAAACATGATATGCTTGATACATTAGTAAACAAACATGACATCCTTGCTACATTAGTAAACAAATATGATATGCTTGCTACATTAGTAAAAAATATGATATGCTTGAGTAAACAAATATGATATGATATGATATTCATGAGTAAACAAACATGATATGCTTGCTACATTAGTAAACAAACATGATATGCTTGCTACATTAGTAAACAAATATGATATGCTTGCTACATTAGTAAACAAATATGATATGCTTGCTACATGATACGCTTGATACATTCAATGTGCACAGTGTCACCATCATTCATTATTCAAGACACACTTGGAGTTCAGTAACAACATTTCACATGGAAAAGCTGAAAGTTCACTTTTACATTGTTTTCCATGTCACAGGTCTCACTGGCATTTTATATTGTTGTGGGTCCTCTGCGCATGGGTATAAATGCCCCTGTTATACCGCATGGGTATAAATGCCCCTGTAATGATTTGTAGTTGGCAGTGCAGCCTAAGTACAGAATTGAGTCAATATGTACTTTTTGGTGTGAAAGAAAAACAATTTTGTGGACCAACCACAATAGTCTTTTACGAAGCACAGATTGTGTTGTAGCATCTAACTGCAAGAAACTGTTTGTGTGTGCAGATGAAACGTCAGTCTCCCAGTATAAGGCTCATGTCCGCGATAAGTTCGGCACGGTGCAGGAGTACAACTCGCGTCCGGGGGCGGATTACGTGGTCCTGACGGAGCGCTACACGGACCTGGTGATCGTGCAGAAGCACCGCGAGCAGAGGGAGCGGGAGGAGGAGATCCGCGTGCGAGGGAGGGAGCTTCTCCACAGAGTCTTCACCCGGGCCAGCAAGGAATACCTCTGCACCAGCGTGGACCAGCTCTTCAGCCCCAGCAGCAAGGGGGGGGAGGCCCCCAGAGCCGTCATCCTCCAGGGACACTCGGGGTACGGCAAGTCCTTCACCGCACAGAAGATCATCTACGACTGGGCGTCCGGCAGAATGTACCAGGACAGCTTCGATCTGGTGTTCCACCTGAAGGGGAAGGAGCTGAACAACATGAAGGAACACCTCTGTCTAGTCGACCTCCTGCTGCAGCATGATGAGATCGATAGACCCACAGTCTTGAAGGTGCTGCAGGAAGCACCACACAAGGTGCTCTTCCTCATAGATGGCTTCGATGAGCTCAGGTTGGCATCAGAGGAGGCTGGCTTCAAATCCTCACTGCCATCTGACCCTCAAACTCTGGCGAGCGTTAAGGTTGTTTTGGCAGCACTCTTGAGGGGTAAGATGCTGCGCAAGTCCTCCCTGCTGGTCACCACCAGGTCCACTGCACTAAAGGCTCTTAGTGACATGCTGAAAGAGCCTCAGCGCTTCACCGAGATCCTCGGGTTCTCCGACAGAGGGGTGGAGACCTACTTCCGGGCCTTCTTTGCGAGGGAGGAAAACCCAGCGGTTTGGAAGAAGGCTCTGAGGCATGTGAAGGACAACGAGACTCTCCTCACGGCGTGTTTCATTCCCGTCACCTGCTGGATTGTGTGCAACGTCTTCAAAGACGTGTTCAAGAACGAGACGGACATGATCAGAGGCCTGGACACCAGCACGTCCATATTTGCACACTTCGTTTTCACCCAGATGAAGCATCACGGGGCGGATCTCGATGAGAACGAGTGGATCAGCCTTTTGAGGAACCTGGGTCAGCTCGCGAAGGACGGCATCCTCAAGCAGAAAGTCCTGTTTGACGAGCGTGACGTGAAGCAGCTGGTGTCCAACCACCACCTCGTCCCTTTCCTCTGCAAGTTCTTCCTGAGGAAGCTCAATGTCGTGACCAAGTACAGCTTCATGCACCTCAGCTTCC
>NW_027468680.1:2369275-2379275 GCF_046254945.1 Alosa pseudoharengus
TTTACGTCGGGCCGCGGGCCGGGTTCGGGCAGATAATTCATGTTGATGTGTCGGGTTACATCGGGTCCGGGCTTTAAAAGCCACGGGCCGTGTCGGGTCGGGTTGTAATTTTCAGGCCCGTTGAGAACTCTAGTGTGTGTGTGTTTATGTGACTCTGAAGGTGCCCTTTGCCCACAGGTATAAGCAGGCTGAGGATGCTGGGGAGCAGGGTGGGAGTCTCTGTTCAGACCTGTCTCTGAGAAGGACCAGTGACACTCTCCAGTGAGATCCTCCTCAATATGTGTGTGTGTGTCTGTCTGTGTGTGGGTGTGTGTGTGTGTGTGTGTGTGGGTGTGTGTGTGTGTCTGTCTGTCTGTCTGTCTGTCTGTGTGTGTGTGTGTGTGTGGGTGAGAGAGAGTAAAGATTCCATAAGCCCAACTGGTTGGGTCAGGCATGAAAAAAAAAAAAATGTACTGTAGGACTTTAGCCTTTTAATATTTTTGCTGCATTGGATCAGTCTTTCTAGAACAGGCAAGAGCTTTCTAGCCTCACGTCAGCAGCGCCGCATCACCCATAGGCTAGCCTACATTAAAACAACCAGCGGATGGCGGGCGGGTGCGGTTTTGAAAATTGGTCAAAAAACTTTGGTGCTGATGGATGGTAAGTTTTGCTATGCAGTTATGGTTGAAATAATAGCCCATCAGCGCATCTCTAGTGTGTGTGCCTCTCTCTCACTCAGAGGGGAGGGGGAGGCTGAGGGGTCGATCAAGCATGGATTCTAAACTCTGTGGTGGATAGGATCTACAATTAGGTGTTAATTAATATTACTACGCAAGGTCGAAGTACTCCCAAGTGCTATTGCGCCACACATTGTAGTTCTCCGGTTTATTCGCTTGGAAAATCGCCACGTTTCATGTTGTGTGACCGTTGACATTTTTATCAACTACTCGTGCAACTGTATTTAAGTCGGGAAAACGTGGATGTTTTTGATTACTTCTACGCTTAGTTACGGCAAAGCCCGCTAGCATAGCAACATGCTAACACAGTCCAGCCGCTCACCAGAGCGTTTGAGTGCACGTACCAACACGGGAGAGGTATGACTCAACTCGTGAAAGTTAAGGTAAGAACATATATTACTACTGACATTGGGTGGCGTGTTCCTTTAAAGAGAAGTGTAGTCAAATAGTTTAAATCAATATGAAATTACTAGATACTTACTTGGCTATTAGTAATTATGCAGGCCACAGACTATGAATTATTAAAAAAATATGAACTTAATATGAATTACAAAATATATGAATGTATTCAAACATATGACATGATGCCATCTCTTTAGGGGACTGTCTTTTTTGGACAGTTCTATGAAAGGTTATACACGGTTCCCACGGGTCATGGAATTTCTGGAATATCATGGAATTTGGGAAAGTCTATTCCAGACATGGAAAGTCAGGGAATTTTATCATTTTGTGGGCAAAGTCATGGAATATCAGGGAATTTTGAATTCAGAATTGGTGTATATCGCTCTAAAAACAGTAAAAAAATTCTTGAACGCTACACGAATGTTTTGAATTCTTGTACCCTTCATTATAAAGTAGGTCATGGAAATTTCGTTTTTTTGTCAGGGAAAGTCAGGGAAAAGTCATGGAATTTTAAATTTCACTTAGAGTGGGAACCCTGGTTATACTGCTTTGTGAATTACCCCAGTCAAAGCATTTACACAAATAAAGTAGAATAAACTTTGATGTCCTGTCATCTTACTATTTACCTGTACTTATATCCTTTTTAATAAGCATCAAGACGATCAGTGTGATTTTGGTCTTACCAACCTTAATTGCCCTCAATTTAAAAAAAAAAATCACAACTATTTTTGCAATTTTCACTTCCTCCCGCAATTTCTCAGCAAGAAACAGCTAAAAACACTGCAACTTCCATCGCAATTTTTTAGAAAAGTTGTCAATTTAGCATTTGTCATCAGGCATTTTAGGTCGCAACAATCTCAAAAAATCCTCGCGAAATCCTGGAGGGACTGATTTACTACCTATACCTTGCTGCCACTTGGGGGGGAAAAAAAATTCCTTACCGACCCATGACCTCAACTGACAACCAACAGGAACCAAACCTTTTCTTTTTTTTATGCCTCATGGTGTCATGATAATTCTGTAACAGCGTGTAAAGGCTCCATAAGCCCAGCTGGTTGGGTTAAAGGCATGTTAGTGCATTTGTCTGTAACAGCGTGTAAAGACTCCACAAGCCCAGCTGGTTGGGTTAAAGGCATGTTAGTGCATTTGTAGTTTCTGTTGGAGAGAAACTTTGGTGCTGTGTGCCCTCTAGGTTAAATGTAAAGCACCTTACTGGAGACCTGCTCTCTGATGTCACACTTGTCATGGCAACCCCCTCGGAGGAATCTGATTGGACCACTGTGTTCCTGAACCTCAGTTCTGTCAGTGGACTGCCAGAAGGGTAGGTTTCACCAACAGATTTGCTAAATTCTCTAAGACACCTTACATGTTTGATGACAGGTTAGTGTTACTTCTGTAAGACACCTTATACGTCTGATAATGTTTATGTAATGTGTGTGTCTGTGTCTGTGTGTGCGTGTGCATCTGTGTAATGTGTGTGTGTGTACGTGTGTGTGTGTGCATGTGTGTGTGTGTGTAATGTGTGTGTGTGCGTTTGTGTAATGTGTGTGTGTGTTTGTGCGTCTGTGTAATGTGTGTGTGTGTGTGTGTGTGTAGTGTTGATCTGTCTTTCCTGCATGCCTTGAGAGGGCTACAGAGGCTGATGCTGCAGGTGACCTGCCTGACTGACCAGTGGGCCACCGCCCTCGTCTCTTTAGTCCAGACCCCCCTCTCCTCACCTCTAGAGTACTGCAGGTAACACACACACACTCCTCTAGAGTACTGCAGGTGAGATAACTCTCCTCACCTCTAGAGTACTGCAGGTAACACACACTCTCCTCACCTCTAGAGTACTGCAGGTAACACACACACACTCCTCTAGAGTACTGCAGGTGAGATAACTCTCCTCACCTCTAGAGTACAGCAGGTAACACACACTCTCCTCACCTTTAGAGTACTGCAGGTAAAACACATACTCCTCAAAACACACACTCTCCTCAAAACACACACTCTCCCCTCACCTCTAGAGTACTGCAGGTAACACACACTCTCCTCTCACCTCTAGAGTACTGCAGGTAACACACACTCTCCTCACCTCTAGAGTACTGCAGGTAACACACACTCTCCTCAAAAGTTTTGAGGAGAGTGTGTGTTTTACCTGCAGTACTCTAGAGGTGAGAGGAGAGTGTGTGTTCACCTCTAGAGTACTGCAGGTAAAACACACACTCTCCTCAAAACACACACTCTCCTCTCACCTCTAGAGTACTGCAGGTAAAACACACACTCTCCTCACCTCTAGAGTACTGCAGGTGAGATACACACTCTCCTCTCTCCTCTAGAGTGCTGCAGGTAAAACACACTCCCCTCAAAACACACACTCTCACCTCTAGAGTACTGCAGGTAAAACACACTCTCCTCAAAACACACTCTCCTCTCAGCTCTAAAACACACACTCTCCTCTTACCTCTAAAACACACACTCTCCTCTCACCTCTAGAGTGCTGCAAGTGTAACCGGTGATATTTGGCTCTGCGTTGTGATTGGTTGAAGTGGTGGTATAAAAATGGTGACACCGACACAGCTGTTCCTCTCGTTCTTTTACTCTCTGTAAACCAACATACAGTACACTGCTGGGTGTTAATATTTCCTTCCCCAACTCTTCTTCCCCAGGGTGACAGAAACAGGGCAGGTAACTCAATTACAATTTAAACATGAAATAAAGTTAAATAAAACCCAACAAATACATTTTAAGCTACCCAGACAAATCGCCAGGGTCTAGGGAGTAATTCAAGGCAACACATTCAAAACCTAGCCTAGCCTCCCATTCAGACAGTGTAGCTAGTTAGCTCGCTAGCTAGCGGGAGCTAGCATAAAACAGAAATGAGCTAACTTGCTAGGATCACACTAACAGAAACACACAAAACCACAAATCAACAAACCAATCGAAATTAATGACACACCTGTAAACCAACATACAGTACACTGCTGGGTTGTTAATATTTCCTTCCCCAACTCCTATAAAAAGCAACAAAGAAAAAATGCTTAGTAGTTAGCCACGATGCTAATCGCTAGACATTAATTGCTAACCAGAGTACAGTAGCCTACACACTACAGTTTACAATAGGCTAATTAGTCACTGGCTTATGTTACACCATGTGATGCTATGTTACATAACAAAATGCATGAAACCAAACAAATTACCACTACAATACATTACGGGAAATGTGCAGAAAGAAATAATATACAAAATCATAGTTTTAAAAATGATGGATGGTACTGTAAAGAAAGGATAGATATTAGATTTAGAAAAGTAAATTAGACAGAAAACATACCTCTTCCCCAGGGTGACAGAAACAGGGAAGAGGTGAAGGGGGCAGGGACATAAAAATAAAAAATAAAAAAAGGAAATATTAGAGGGGGATCAGAGGAGGGGGGCAGGAAGCTCCAGAGACACCCAGAAGAAAAAGACACTGTACATACATATGGTGTATCAAAATAAGAACATCTTTGTGTAATTATAAATACTGGAAAATGTACACTGTTACACAGGTAAAACACACACTCTCCTCTCACCTCTAAAACACACACTGTCCTCTCACCTCTAAAACACACACTGTCCTCTCACCTCTAAAACACACACTGTCCTCTCACCAGAAAAGACTAAACTTAAACAATGAATCTGTGTGCTTGGGTACTATATGCTGTGCTTGCTGACATCCTCTAATAATCCCTAATAAAATTCTTCTGAATCTATCAGTCTAAATGGCATCATACCACTCTGACGCTGTCAGTCAAATGCAGGGTGCGATTTGTGTAAAAACCAGAGGGGGGGATTTTTTTTTTTTTTTTAAATGAACGAACGATTCATATCCTAGTAATGTCATGGCTAATAATACCCTATATTATTTTTGCCACCTTTGTAACATTTTAGTTTTAGTTTACCGTGGTGTATGACTTTAAACAGCGAGTGTGCTTGGTATGATGATCAGCTCCTCTAGCCTAATGCAGGGTAGGACGTTTTGACAAGCATACAAATTCACCTTGTTCTTGCCCCATCTGAAATGACTTCTCTACTTTTGCTGCCTCCATCCTTTCTGTATTTGTTGTGTAAAAAAACGTTGTATATGATGGCACTGAAGTCTTAAGTTAGTGAATTGGCTAACAGTGTTAGTTGGTAACCAAATAGCCTACACATTGCGCTACACGCTGCGTAGGCTACGTGCATTCTCTCTCCTGCTGATTTGCGTTCAGTAGCCAAGTGCGTAATATTGCAAAAGTTGAAAAAATAAATGTGTTTATTGTAGCCTACAGAAAATAAATAGCCTATCATACTGTCAGTTAATTGCCTACAGTGCAGTGAAGAGTTTGGAGAGTAAAGTTATAAGGCAACTTGAAGTTTTATGAAAATAATTTACGAACCAGAACATAAAGACCATGAAGCCTCTATTTCTTGCAGCCATGGGCGGATTATGAACTTTCGGGCCCCTGGGCCCAGATGTATTAAAGGCCCCCCACTAATTGTCAAATATGTGGGAGGGGGGGTTTGGGGGTCCTCCCCCAGAAAAAAATGTATTTGTTTGCTGTGATTTCCTGTATTCTGGTGCATTTTGGGGATGGCCAATACTAAATTCAATCAGACTCATAGCCTACATCCTGATTTGTTGATATTGAGGCAATGATTCCATGCAAAGGCTTGGGCTTCAGGGCCCCCTGACCCCTTGGGCCCCTGGGCCTGGGCCCGGTAGGCCCGTGCAGTAATCCATCCCTGCTTGCAGCTGTTAAAACACCCGCTAGATAGTTTAAATACCCACCAATAGGGTTGTGCCGATGGACGATATCATCGTCAATCGTGATGGTTGACAGGCATCACGATGGGAAGCAACCATCGTGATGCCACGCCCCCACATGCCAGTCACTAATTCCTGCTGTAACAGGCTAAAACATAAAAAAACCTTTCCCTGGAAATGAAATTGAGGCTACTTTAAAGGCTGTCAGCCAAACAGTTATCACGTATTAGTCTACCGTTTTGTAAAATAAAAGACTTTAGTCTACCGTGTTATTCAAATAATTCCTGATTGTGACGTGAATGTGTAGGCCTAATTGTCTTTTTGTAGCCTACATGTCTCGCAGGCCTATAGCCTACATTGGACGTAAAATATGTAGCCTAATGTTTTAGCAGAAAATAGTCCTATAGAATTATTATTGTTTGGCTACGACTAGGAGATTCTAGCGCTGAAATATTTTTGCGAGGCTACAGCGAGCGCCAAATGCGTCCTTCTCCTCTTGTGTTAATGTAAACCATTTCTTTCGTTAATTATAGGATCAGAAGGTAGCCTATCCGTCTTTCACTGTAAGGCTTGTATTTCATGCATTTAGCAAAAGTCCCAGACAGCAGCGGAGTGGTAATCGGGATTCGTTATTTGTAAACGTTTTTTAACTTCTCCCTCCTATAGCCTGGACTGCGCAATCGCAGCCCTTTACTTTCACTTCCCGCCGCCCTCATAGTCAGCATAGACGGTAGCCTGATAACGTGGGATGCTGACCACGATAGTAGTCTTAAGTAGCTTTTTTGCTAGGCCCAGTGAAGGCTGGCAATGTGTAATATTCCGCTGGTTGGTGCACACTGCACACGCAAGTGTTCAGATTGATTGATCCGTCTTTCATGACGATTTTCTTGGAGCAGATCTTCCACACAACTTCGGTAGCCTGGGCCTGGTCAGTAGCTGTCCACTTTCATCAGGTCGTATAGCCTATATAATAATATAATATATTTTTTTATGTAGAAAATTATAAATGTATTTCTGTACAGACATATGGTAATTAATTAGTGTTTACACTACCCCCCCACAATATCATCGTCCATCACGATGTTTTACTGTACACATCGTCAAATGCCAATTTAGGGGACATCGCCCAACCCTACCCACCAACATTCGTTTTTGCAGTACAGATTATTTCTAAAAGTTATTTGTCTCCTACTGGCTGATTTATCAAACGAGTGCTTTCTCGTTCGTCCTCCGCAAACTACAGGTGTTTCGGTAGAGAGCCATTGAATAAGCGATGCCAAGCAATTTCTGTAACACTTTTTGTGACATTCAGCAAATATCTCCTCATTTAATGTAAGTTCCTTCGGACAATAGGCCTACGTTCTACTCTACGTGCAGTTGTCCTCCATCTCAGTTGCATCAGTTTTCTAATTTTGAAGGTTCTAAAACATTATTATGCTTCACTGAATCCTTCTAGTTTTCTTTCATTTGTCCAGCCAACTTTTCCATTGAACCTAGCCATTTATGATGGATTACACACTTGACATTCTGAAATGTCCTGCAAGATCAAGGCCAAATTAAGTTATCACGCAGCCACTGTGTCAGCAGCATCAGTGCTGACGGTGACGGTGCGTTTTTGATGTCAGATTATTATGTAGGCTAGCCTACTAGACTGTTCTCACGTTGCAGCGCTGTACTTATATAAAGTAGCATTAATCAATATGAGGGGCAGAGGGGGATAAATGTTGTCCCCCCCGACGATAAAAATACCAGAGGGGGGGAAATCCTCACCATCCCCCCCTACAAATCGCACCCTGGTCAAATGACATCATACCACTCTGACGCTGTCAGTCAAATGACATCATACCACTCTGACTCTATCAGTCAAATGGCATCATACCACTCTGACGCTGTCAGTCAAATGACATCATACCACTCTGACGCTGTCAGTCAAATGACATCATATTCTCTCCTGTCAAGCTCTGCCGCCAACCTCCTCTGGCCGTCTCTTCTCCTCTGCTGTCTGGCTCCCCCTGCTGGCCAAACTCTCGGCTGTGTGGTGCTTCCTGCCAGCCAAACTCTCGGCTGTGTGGTGCTTCCTGCCGGCCAAACCAAAGCATCTGTTAACGGAAGCGGCTGCTTTCACGGCTCTCCTCCCTGCTGCCTCTTTGCCTCGTGTGCCGCCTCAGGTGGAGCTTTTGGCCAAGTTCACTAATGTGATGCATGCAGTGTTTTTTTGTTCTGTCTTGAAATGTGTACGTTTTATTATTAGTAATGAGTAAAATGTGTAATGTTGAAGCTTGGTCATTAAGAGCACTATGTGTAGTTGTTTTAGTTGTACAGTAGTTAACATTAAATAATAATGAGCTAGAAGTAGCAGAGGATTTCGCAGAAGTGAAGAGCTGATTTGGCAAAACAGACCAGAAAGCTGGTTTTTGCAAATTTGTAAAAGTGGAGTAATTTGTTTTTGCAAATTAACTCTTCGTAGTGTTTTGACATAATGTCTTGCCCAGATGTCCACTAAAGTTAGCATTCCGTCCAGCTAGCCCAGGGCTGTCGCTGTTGCAATACCACTTCATGCCATGTGTGGCGCCATAGTACATAGAAGGCAACTCATCAATGGAGGAGCGCCATCATGGATGTGAGCGGTTTTTAAGACCATTTTAAACTGAACACCAGTTTCAATCTCAAACTGAGCTTGCAGTATGTAACTTAGCCCTGACGTGGATGTTGAAGACTGTCTTAAACCTTTAAAGGGATATTCCACCATTTGGGGAATTATACTCATTTTCCACCTCCCCTCGAGTTAAACAATAATGATTTTTACCTTTCTCCAGATTATCCAACCGTTCTCTGAGTCTGGAGATACCACTTTTATCTCCAGCCAGTGATGGACTGGACGGTCTGGCATTTGGGCAGATGCCAGAAGGGCCGCGGCCCCTCGTGGGCCGTTTGGGCCGGCATGTTTGTCGGGTTTGCGCGGCCCATTTATCATAAAGACGGTTTTACAATATCTCTCGGCCCACTATCAAGCATCAATAATAAGCCATCTTAGCATCTCTAACTCCCGTTTCCTCCTTCATAGTAGGAACCTGATCAGTATTTATACCAGACATGAGTCTCTACACTACAGTCATGGTGACCCTCAATATTTACATCAGTCTACATTCTTTTGTAACCTTATTCAATCAAATGATTTAAAAGTGCATTGTTGAATTGGAATACAATAAATATGCTGCCTGTATCTTTTATTTTATTATTGGTTTACAAAAGTTAGGCTACATGAAGCAATGACTTCTGGGAATTTCAAAACCGAATGCGTCTACTTCCTTCAGCACGAGGAATTGCCTATCTAGCATGCCTTGATCCTCGGAATTTTCCCCTTATAAAAGCTAATAAACTGCCCCCAAATGCACTTCCAAACATAAGAGAATGTCTGCTTAAATTCAGTTAAGGTGCTACGGTTGAAAATCTACAGTCGGAAATTGACACATCTCACCACGCACTGGGACAGCCTGAAAAAGTCTCCTCTAAACGAGTAGGCCTACACAGTCAAAGCGTCGGACTTTAATGATGCCGCGGAGATATAGGAAGATACAAAAATAAACCTGGTGTTTACCACAGTGACGGCCCTAGAATAGCTCTGAAACTAGGGGCGAACGCGCCGCAGAGGGGGCAGCGTGCATCTCACTCGCAAAATGAAACATTTCTGTGGGGCGCCTGCCATGGACCTCGCAGTTGCACTCGCAGTTGCAAAATCAGCATGAACATTAACTGACAGCTGCTTCCGTTGACCGATTAAACTAAAGCACACATCCTGTACCAGGCATGGCTATTAAATTTGCGTCAAAGGCTGATAGTTTCAATTGTAGATGCACTCTTTAAAGTTAATAGCAGCCTCCTCACATTCCTTATTATTTCGGATTTAAAATGCACACCAGTGCATTATTTAAGGCTACAATTTAAATTGACATTTTAAAAGCTATTATTTCCTCTTGTTTTCCACCTCGCAAACTCTACTAGGCTACAGTAAAAGCGCATTATCTCTTGGCTATTGCGCAAAAGCCTCTTGTTCTGATATTTATTCATTTCACATTCTTACAACAACATAGCTTGTCACGATATCAATACACAGCCT
>NW_027468680.1:2384275-2441775 GCF_046254945.1 Alosa pseudoharengus
AGGCTACCTCACAATACACCTCACACTAACAGGGTGAGTAGGCTACCTCACAATACATCAAACAATACACCTCACACTACACCTCACACTAACAGGGTGAATAGGCTACCTCACAATACACCTCACACTAACAGGGTGAGTAGGCTACCTCACAATACACCTCACAATACATCAAACAATACATCAAACAATACACCTCACACTACACTACACTACTGTTCTCTCTGAGATTTGTACATTTGTAAATGATTAAACTTACTGTACTGTGTGTGTGTGTGTGTGTGTGTGTGTGTGTGTTGTCAGGAGGAGATGTGCTAAAGGTGTGTGTGTGTGTGTTGTCAGGAGGAGATGTGCTAAAGCTGTGTGTGTGTGTGTGTGTTGTCAGGAGGAGATGTGCTAAAGATGTGTGTGTGTGTGTGTGTTGTCAGGAGGAGATGTGCTAAAGCTGTGTGTGTGTGTGTGTGTGTTGTCAGGAGGAGATGTGCTAAAGATGTGCGAGTATGTGTGTGTGTGTGTGTGTGTGTGTGTTGTCAGGAGGAGATGTGCTAAAGCTGTGTGTGTGTGTGTGTGTGTGTGTGTGTGTTGTCAGGAGGAGATGTGCTAAAGATGTGTGTGTGTGTTGTCAGGAGGAGATGTGCTAAAGCTGTGTGTGTGTGTGTGTGTGTGTTGTCAGGAGGAGATGTGCTAAAGATGTGTGTGTGTGTGTGTGTGTGTGTGTGTGTGTGTGTGTGTGTGTGTGTTGTCAGGAGGAGATGTGCTAAAGATGTGTGTGTGTGTGTGTGTGTGTGTGTGTGTTGTCAGGAGGAGATGTGCTAAAGCTGTGTGTGTGTGTGTGTGTTGTCAGGAGAAGATGTGCTAAAGATGTGTGTGTGTGTGTGTGTGTGTGTGTTGTCAGGAGTAGATGTGCTAAAGCTCTGTGTGTGTGTGTGTGTGTTGTCAGGAGGAGATGTGCTAAAGCTGTGTGTGTGTGTGTGTGTTGTCAGGAGGAGATGTGCTAAAGCTGTGTGTGTGTGTGTGTGTGTTGTCAGAAGGAGATGTGCTAAAGATGTGTGTGTGTGTGTGTGTGTGTGTGTGTGTGTGTGTGTGTGTGTGTGTGTGTGTGTGTGTGTGTGTGTGTGTGTGTGTTGTCAGGAGGAGATGTGCTAAAGATGTGTGTGTGTGTGTGTGTGTGTGTGTGTTGTCAGGAGGAGATGTGCTAAAGCTGTGTATGTGTGTGTGTGTTGTCAGGAGAAGATGTGCTAAAGATGTGTGTGTGTGTGTGTGTGTGTTGTCAGGAGTAGATGTGCTAAAGCTCTGTGTGTGTGTGTGTGTGTTGTCAGGAGGAGATGTGCTAAAGCTGTGTGTGTGTGTGTGTGTTGTCAGGAGGAGATGTGCTAAAGATGTGTGTGTGTGTGTGTTGTCAGGAGGAGATGTGCTAAAGCTGTGTGTGTGTGTGTGTGTGTGTGTTGTCAGGAGGAGATGTGCTAAAGCTGTGTGTGTGTGTGTGTGTGTGTGTGTGTTGTCAGGAGGAGATGTGCTAAAGCTGTGTGTGTGTGTGTGTGTGTGTGTGTGTGTGTGTTGTCAGGAGGAGATGTGCTAAAGCTGTGTGTGTGTGTGTGTGTGTGTGTGTGTGTTGTCAGGAGGAGATGTGCTAAAGCTGTGTGTGTGTGTGTGTGTGTGTGTGTGTGTTGTCAGGAGGAGATGTGCTAAAGCTGTGTGCGCAGACCCAGAGGATTGGGGGCGGAGCTGCAACCGCAGAGTTCAGCTGCAGAGCTGCTCACTGGGGACCTTCACACACACACACCTGGAGGAGGAGGAGGACGCCACCAGCACACACACACACCTGGAGGAGGAGGACGCCACCAGCACACACACACACCTGGAGGAGGAGGAGGAGCAGGAGGAGGGGTCAGCTGGGGAAGAGGGAGGGGCCAAAGATGAGGGGGTGGGGTCTGATGGGGAAGAGGGAGTGGCTAAAGAGGAGGAGGAGCGAAGACGTCTGATGAATTCAACTCAGAAATCACCTACTGGGGGCTCCAAGTGCTGCCCAGGTAAGTGTGAACTGCAGTGAGAGCTGGTGCATTCCATCCTCAGCCCATAGTGGACGTGTCCTGCTCTCCTAATCAGCCCATAGTGGATGTGTCCTACTCAGCCCATAGTGGATGTGTCCTAATCAGCCCATAGTGGATGTGTCCTAATCAGCCCATAGTGGATGTGTCCTACTCTCCTACTCAGCCCATAGTGGACGTGTCCTACTCTCCTACTCAGCCCATAGTGGACGTGTCCTAATCAGCCCATAGTGGATGTGTTCTAATCAGCCCATAGTGGATGTGTCCTACTCTCCTAATCAGCCCATAGTGGACGTGTCCTACTCTCCTACTCAGCCCGTAGTGGACGTGTCCTACTCTCCTACTCAGGAGTGGATGTTAGAGGGTGACACGGGAAGCAATTTTCACTCCCGTCCCATCCCGAGCCCGCACAAATACTCCCGTCATATCCCGATCACGTGACAGCCCCCCCAAAAAAATTCTGTCCCGCAAAATCCCGAGAGAAAGACTCCCGAATCCCGTCCCGCTCCCTATGTTGATGTCTAAAGTTATCCGACTGTTAGGCTACAGTAGCGTGCGGTGACCATACATTTTGGTAGGGCAGAAAGCCTTGTCTAACTTTTCTTTAATAGCCGATCATTTTGGGCTATATTAAAATTACATATTTTACAGTACTTTGCTGTAGGCTATGCTTAAATCATTTCATAGTTAGATCTCATCCCATCAGTTAAGTTTGCACCGTTCTCATCACGTTAAACCAGCGAAGCATAGCAACGTTGCTATGAGTAAACAAAACAATTTTTTGTGTTCCGCCAGGGTTATGCGATAAATATATTGAGGAATGCGATCGTCAAGGTGTCATGCCCCAACATTGCATGACACATTAAACTCAACGAGAATCGCTTTCCCGGACAGCTCGTGCAATTGAATAGAGTTGTCCTTTGCTGATACTTTCGCCTGTAACTGTTTCTTTGCATCCATTTTGCCTTAGGGCCTATCGCTGAAGCTGATTGATTGTGAACAGGGCAGCTGCTTGTCTTGCTCTGATAGGCTACCAATCAACAACAAACGTATTGTGGGTTGTAATTGGTTCTCTTTTCTAAAACGAAATGCCTCACGTCTTTGGGCGCACTCACTGCATTGCAGCGTCATTTTTTAAGTTAATAATCTCTGGCTTCCCGCCAGCTCCCGTTTATTATTTCCTGTCCCGTCCCAATCACGTTACCAACAGTGAAATTTACTCCCGTACTGCGGGAAACCCGCGGGAATACCGTGACCCGCGGGAGTCCCGAAAAATTGTCACCCTCTAGTGGATGTGTCCTACTCAGTTGAAGCAAAGTGCGTCAAAAAACACACCCTTTCTTCTCTGTTACATTGCTCCGGAACTGTGCATCGCAGCGAGATGAGACCTTTATTGCATGACAGAGCAGAAGTGGGGCTTTCCAAAGAGACTACACACTTGTCTGTACGATCAAGTATGAAAATAAAAAAAAATCATGAAATTAAATCAAATTGCATCATCTCTGCGTTCACCTGCGCACACATTACTCTAGTTTGAATTACTCGCGAACCCGTGATCGCATAGATATGGCAAGCATATCAGATGAAAGAGGGGACACAGGGCTATCCATTGGTACCATGTTTATCGATCCTTCTGGCTTATAAAAACAGACGAAGTGACTGCAAAATAATAAGTCATGTACACAAACCAACGCTGCACAGTGCACACCCATTACTCTTGTTTGAATTACTCACGGACCCGTGATCAGATAGATATGCCACGCATGTCAGATGAAAGAGGACACTCAGAGCTATCATTTGATACCAAGTACATCCTTCTGGGTTATAAAACAGACGAAGTGACAGCAAAATAATAACTTCATATAGCTGGACTTACCCCACGTTTTTGTCTGTTCTTGTGGCAAAGCATGTTTATAATCCAACGCTATCGTGTGTTTCTCTATGGCAAAGCATGTTCATAATCATGTTCAAATTCCTGCATGGCATCCAATTGAAGGCTCACATTGCATCCCAATTTGTTCAACAAAGAAACGCCTTTTTTTGCCTTTACTTTGTTCATGGCAATCCAGTAAAAAGTTGAGAATCATTATGAGTGCATACACCTAGGCACGCAGGCTAACACGCAACCTCGGTTCAAGTCAGGTCAGATCAGTTCGTGTCACAGATATGGAGCGCAGAAAGGTCATTTTTCATCACCAAATAAAAAATGGCATTTATTTCCGTAAATCACACACCACATATTTCTGTAAATTGCTCAGCCCCAGAGTATCCCTCCAACATGGCAATTATATTGCCCGATTCAGGACAGTCTGCCCTACACACACATGAAATGCATGTAGAGCTATGAGCTTGCTGTGGTGAGATACATGTTGAAATATAAAAAAATATATAATACCCTTTTTATATTTTAATTCTTTAAAAATCTAAATAAAATCAATGCTAGTACTAATACATGAAATTATGGCAGATATGGATAGCCTAGACTCTGAAAAAAGGCTGAAAAAAAACAATATATAATATGTGTGTGTGGCACTTACAATGACCAGAATAAATCCTTATGAATAAAGGTAGGGAAAATGCCCTAAAAACAGCTTAGGGTTCTAAGGGTTAAAAACAAATCCTTTAATGATGGCTTCTGGTGAATTTTGAGGAAACTAATTGATAAATTAAGATAAATGTATTTCATACATTACAGCATAATCCAGCCTAAAGAAGACTAATTTAGAGATGACCATACATTACAGCCAGGGTAGGAATTTCACGGCGGCCACGACGGCCATGGCCGTCGTAGCCCCTTGCGTTGGCCGTGACGCCCCTTTGAAAATCAGAGGTTTACAGGCCACGGTGGCCTTGGTGCCCCCTTCTTTAAATATTCTGCTTTGCGTCCTACTAATAGCGATATATATTTAGCCTATGGCCTGTCAAAATAATCTTAGCATTCACAGCGCAAATTACGCAGTGAAGAAAGTGACAGTGCAAGAAAGAAAGTGCGTCCAAATTAACCCATTCTTCTCAGTTGAACTACTCGCGAAGTAGCCTACTCATCACACAGACATCACAAGTATCACATGAAAGAGCTTTTTCTCAGCTTTTAAACGATGTTAGCCGCTAATTACTGTGGTGAACGGTTCGCGAGAAAAGTAAATAATATCATTCAATTTAATCATAAATTCTACTGAAGGTTTTGCGTCCATCTCCCTACCCATTCATCTCGGTGGAATACTTCACGAACCCTTCGTTTAACATATGACAAACCATATATCAGAATAAACAGCAGACCTTACCGAACAGAAAGGTGTAAAGCAGTCCCCTGTACAGTTAGCCGTTCCAGACTAATCCCGTTTTGAATTTGCAGTACATTTCAACATACATGGATGTCTCCAAATTTGGGATTTAAGTTTTACACTGTGTTTAAATTGTTCCACATTATTTCATAACGGGCCAAATACAAAATAAATATTACAAATGTCGCCTAGATATCGGTAAATCAGAGGACAGCTGACTTTAAGAGTTTGTGAAAGTAGCCTTAATGATCACAAAATGCTAAGCATGCATCTAGGCTATTTGAGTTTCTTAAAGCTGAGCTGTGCTTAAATTGTTCAATACATGATTTCATAACAGGCCAAATATAAAATAAATGTTAAATATAGCCTAGATATCTGAAAATATTAGATGATCAGATGATTTACAGTTATATATATGTCATGTTTTATGTTTTTGTAATGTTTCATACAGTGATGCAGGTCTACTGCAGTGAATACAACTTTGATAATTTTTATAGCATACTACTGTATAGTTAACTTTGGCCTTGGTGCCCTGACATGTGGCCTTTGTGCCCCCCACCAAATATGCCCAACTGAAGGCCAAGTGGCCTTGCCCCTAAAATGGTGAAATTCCAAGCCTGATTACAGCATAATATCTACAGCCTAAAGAAGACTTATTTAAAGATGACCATGGTGGCCTATGTAGGTCTACGCAAGACTAAACCATAGAGAGGGCTGAAATAGAAAGGCTATTATGATCATTTTGCCAACAATGACATAGAACCATTGATTTGTTCAGTTTATTAACACGTTTTGTTTATTACTTAAACAAATTATAAAAAGTTGACCAACTTGCTTAGTCTATATTAGCAGGAATGTGACCTGCTAAGAGTCGAAGAGCTGTTCGAGTTTATGTTCCATCAAAATGATTTTGGAAACTCTTTGGGGGCCTTTAAATGTACAGTATGCGTTAATTTTCCCACAAAGAGATTGTTTGAATGTATGCCTTATTTTGTGCATAAAGATGTTGTTAAAATGTATACAGTATTTTTTATTGTTTATACAAAGATGCTGTTTAAATGTATACAGTATGTTTTAATTGTTCCACATAGACGCAGTTTAACATTTGAATGTATGCCTTATTTTGTGCATAAAGATGCTGTTAAAATGTATACAGTATTTTTTTATTGTTTATACAAAGATGCTGTTTAAATGTATACAGTATGTTTTAATTGTTCCATAAAGACGCAGTTTAACATTTGAATGTATGCCTTATTTTGTGCATAAAGATGCTGTTAAAATGTATACAGTATTTTTTATTGTTTATACAAAGATGCTGTTTAAATGTATGTTTTAATTGTTCCACATAGACGCAGTTTAACATTTGAATGTATGCCTTATTTTGTGCATAAAGATGCTGTTAAAATGTATACAGTATTTTTTATTGTTTATACAAAGATGCTGTTTAAATGTATACAGTATGTTTTAATTGTTCCACATAGACGCAGTTTAACATTTGAATGTATGCCTTATTTTGTGCATAAAGATGCTGTTAAAATGTATACAGTATTTTTTATTGTTTATACAAAGATGCTGTTTAAATGTATACAGTATGTTTTAATTGTTCCACATAGACGCAGTTTAACATTTGAATGTATGCCTTATTTTGTGCATAAAGATGCTGTTAAAATGTATACAGTATTTTTTATTGTTTATACAAAGATGCTGTTTTTAATGTATACAGTATGTTTTAATTGTTCCACATAGACGCAGTTTAACATTTGAATGTATGCCTTATTTTGTGCATAAAGATGCTGTTAAAATGTATACAGTATTTTTTATTGTTTATACAAAGATGCTGTTTAAATGTATACAGTATGTTTTAATTGTTCCACATAGACGCAGTTTAACATTTGAATGTATGCCTTATTTTGTGCATAAAGATGCTGTTAAAATGTATACAGTATTTTTTATTGTTTATACAAAGATGCTGTTTAAATGTATACAGTATGTTTTAATTGTTCCAGATAGACGCAGTTTAACATTTGAATGTATGCCTTATTTTGTGCATAAAGATGCTGTTAAAATGTATACAGTATTTTTTATTGTTTATACAAAGATGCTGTTTTTAATGTATACAGTATGTTTTAATTGTTCCACATAGACGCAGTTTAACATTTGAATGTATGCCTTATTTTGTGCATAAAGATGCTGTTAAAATGTATACAGTATTTTTTATTGTTTATACAAAGATGCTGTTTAAATGTATACAGTATGTTTTAATTGTTCCACATAGACGCAGTTTAACATTTGAATGTATGCCTTATTTTGTGCATAAAGATGCTGTTAAAATGTATACAGTATTTTTTATTGTTTATACAAAGATGCTGTTTAAATGTATACAGTATGTTTTAATTGCTCCACATAGACGCAGTTTAACATGAAACTGGTGGTCAAGTTGATCTCATGGACACGTGAATGTGTGTTTGCTAAACACACTATGCAGAAGACGCACGTTGTGCGCTATGGGCCTCATCACCACAGTCTAAACGCACTATGCAGAAGACGCACGTTGTGCGCTATGGGCCTCATCACCACAGTCTAAACGCACTATGCAGAAGACGCACGTTGTGCGCTATGGGCCTCATCACCACAGTCTAAACGCACTATGCAGAAGACGCACGTTGTGCGCTATGGGCCTCATCACCACAGTCTAAACGCACTATGCAGAAGACGCACGTTGTGCGCTATGGGCCTCATCACCACAGTCTAAACGCGCGGTCTCTGGCGAAAAGCTTATGGATGTCCAGTCCACATTGAGAGTGTTTTCGTTATCCACTCATCTCTGCTTGCACACCAGACTGTATGGAACAGGTATTCCACTAAACCATGCTCTACTAAACCCTAGCAGAGTAGCCTATAGCCTTCACACATTTGCACTCGTCTATTATTTCAACTCACTGGCAAAGTAAAACTAACCTCACTGTGGTGTCAGTCAACGACAAAACAGTTATACACAGTTAATTACTTTCACTATTGACTGACAATGGGTTACCATCGAAAACATAGCCTGGAAAAAGCAACACTTACACCAATAATGAATGTATTCAGCTTATCTCGTGACAGTGCGTCTTCAGCTGTGCTTCATATTTGCCTTTCCGTCATTACCAATTTGCAAATGATGGTGAATAACTACTCATTGTGAGCTGTATAAATAAATAAATATGTTTTCCCACCAGGGTGAATATAGGGCACTATAAATGCTTACATGATATGTGCATACCTGTAAGACAAATATCTTATATTTTTTAACATGATATGTACATACCTGTAAGACAAATATCTTATATTTTTTAACATGATATGTGCATACCTGTAAGACAAATATCTTATTTTTTTTTAACATGATATGTGCATACCTGTAAGACAAATATTAAATGTGCCATTTCAAATATGTGTGCTGTAGAACAGTGTTTCCCAAAGTCTGGGTCGCGACCCACGGGTGGGTCGCAGGAGATTTTATTTGGGTCGCCAGCACAAGTTATGTTGTGTTTTAGGCCTAACTGATACCATTTGTCATTTGATACCAGGAAAGCTAACAGTTTTCTATTAGGATGTAGATTGTTAACTACCACAGTCACGGGTTTGTCATAAAAGCTCATGAAACTGGCGCATGAAACTGGGGGACGAACGCATCGCAGAGGGGGTGCCTGAGCATGGATATCTACCTCTCAAAATGAAACCGTTCTGTGGAGGGCCTGCCATGTACCTCGCAGTTGCAAACTGCAAGGGACATGAATCCGCCTATTTGCAACATTAATAGATACCAGTTCCTCAACTTTACCGATTAAAATCTAGTGACCGTGCTGTCAACTAAAGCAGACATCCATAGACCGGACATAAGGCCATTCAATTTGCAGTTTTGATTGCAGATGCAATCTTTAAAGTTAATAGCAACCTCCTCACATTCTTATTTCTGATTTAAAATGCACAACAGTGCATTATATTAGTTTACAATTTAAATGGGCATTTTAAACACTATTCCTCTCGTTTTCTACCTCGCTAACTCCAAAGTAAAGGCACATTCTTCCGACTATTGCGCAAACGCCTCTTGTTCTGATATAACGACTATAGGCCTACAATATAATATAATACAACAATACAATATAACGACTTGATTTATTTGCTGTTTACATTGGAATTGACGTCCACAGTGTTATGGACCCATTTGTCTGCAACGCAATGTAGCCTACAAAATTTTTTTTTAGAAATACAGGAACAGCTTACTATGCTGACGAATGACGACTGCACAACATGCGAGAATTTCCCCTACTCTCGGATGCGCATTAAAACGTATCTTTTCAGTAGTCATTTCCAACTTTTCACGCTGATGGTGCTCAAAATGCAACACAACCGTGTTCAAAGCAGGATCTATCTATAGAGATCCTATAGCAATGTATGGTTGGGGGAGGCATAGAAAAGTTGGAGAACCTGTGGCCTAAAACAATATTGGTGGTTGCAGGGTAGATTTGAAGTGAAATGGGTCGCGATGGTCTGTCATTTTTAAAAAGTGGGTCGCCAGAAAAAAAGTTTGGGAAACACTGCTGTAGAATAAAGCCTCTAGTATCAGGAACTGGCCCTACACAAGTATCCTGCTCTCTCACACACACACACACACACACTCAGGAGCTGGCCCTACACAAGTCTCCTGCAAGTCCAGGAGCATGGGTTGGCGCTGACTCACTTCCTGTTTCATTTCAGCTCTGCAGGTGGGAGAGGACGTGAAGTCGTCCCTGAGCTCTGCTCAAAACAAACCAAAGGTACCAAACCGACCCGCGACTAACGCTCCAGTCACTTCCACTGACTAGCAGAGAACAGAGACCTAGTGGCCCTGGGACTTCAGCAGAGAGTGGAGCAGTGCACAGGTACAGAGGCTCTCTCACTAAGCTCTTACAGCGAGCAGCACACAGAGGTTCAGCTTGGACACAAAAGCAAAAGTAAAAGTAAAAAGCTATTTTGTTTTTTCTCATGTTAGGGAAGAGCGCAATGAAGAATGAATTTAAGGTTTTAGAATGTTGCTGTTGGGATGGGCGTGGGTATGTGTGTGTGAGTGTGTAGGCGTGTGTGAGCATGTCTGTGTAGGTTTTGGAATGTTGCTGTTGGGATGGGCGTGGGTGTGTGTGTGAGTGTGTCTGTGTAGGTTTTAAATGTTGCTGTTGGGATGTGTGTGAGTGTGTCTGTGTAGGTTTTAAATGTTGCTGTTGGGATGTGTGTGTGTTGGGATGTGTGTGTGTGTGTGTGTGTGTGTGTGTGTGTGTGTGTGTGTGTGTGTTGGGATGTGTGTGTGTGTGTGTGTGTTGGGATGTGTGTGAGTGTGTCTGTGTAGGTTTTAAATGTTGCTGTTGGGATGTGTGTGAGTGTGTCTGTGTAGGTTTTAAATGTTGCTGTTGGGATGTGTGTGTGTGTGTTGGGATGTGTGTGTGTGTGTGTGTGTTGGGATGTGTGTGTGTGTGTGTGTGTGTGTGTGTGTTGGGATGTGTGTGTGTGTGTGTGTGTGTGTTGGGATGTGTGTGTGATATGTGAGCGTGTCTGTGTAGGTTTTAAATGTTGCTGTTGGGATGTGTGTGAGTGTGTCTGTGTAGGTTTAAAATGTTGCTGTTGGGATGTGTGTGTGTGTGTTGGGATGTGTGTGTGTGTGTGTGTGTGTGTGTGTGTTGGGATGTGTGTGTGTGTGTGTTGGGAAGAGGAATATAAAAGGTGTTTTTGAAAAGTTGAAAAGACACGTTTCTTCAGCATGCTACAGTTATTCACTTTAATTTTCACATGGCATACCCACACACTCTCTCTCTCTTACACACACACACTCTCTCTCTCTCTCTCACACACACACTCTCTCTCTCTCTCACACACACACTCTCTCTCTTTCTCACACACACACACTCTCTCTCTCACACACACACACACTCTCTCTCTTACACACACACACACTCTCTCTCTCTCTCTCTCACGCACACTCACCCACATACTCTCTCTCTCTCACACACACACACACACACACACTCTCTCTTTCTCACACACACACTCTCACACACACACACACTGTGCAGATAAGGCACACCCCCTAGGGACATGGCAAAGAGCCCTATCACCCCATATGTGAAATGTGTCTCACATTTCTTAGCCCCGCTACTTAGACCAGTTGATAGTAGAGTCTGATTAGGTGAGTTCTATATATCACCTTATACTGTACTCATCTGAGTAGTAGAGTCTGATTAGATACTGTACTCATCTGAGTAGTAGAGTCTGATTAGATACTGTACTCATCTGAGTAGTAGAGTCTGATTAGGTTAGTTCCATATGATACTGTACTCATCTGAGTAGTAGAGTCTGATTAGATACTGTACTCATCTGAGTAGTAGAGTCTGATTAGGTGAGTTCCATATGATACTGTACTCATCTGAGTAGTAGAGTCTGATTAGATACTGTAGCCTACTCATCTGAGTAGTAGAGTCTGATTAGATACTGTACTCATCTGCGTAGTTGAGTCTGATTAGATACTGTAGCCTACTCATCTGAGTAGTAGTCTGATTAGGTGAGTTCCATATGATACTGTACTCATCTGAGTAGTAGAGTCTGATTAGATACTGTAGCCTACTCATCTGAGTAGTAGTCTGATTAGGTGAGTTCCATATGATACTGTACTCATCTGAGTAGTAGAGTCTGATTAGATACTGTACTCATCTGCGTAGTCTGATTAGGTGAGTTCCATATGATACTGTACTCATCTGCGTAGTCTGATTAGGTGAGTTCCATATGATACCTTATACTGTACTCATCTGCATGGCTGTCATCAGCTTTGGAATGTCTTAAAGGAGAGCTCATCTGCATCCAGTGTCTAATCTGGTGCGGCTCTTCTGTAGGTCACTAAATGGCATCCAGTGTCTAATCTGGTGCGGCTCTTCTGTAGGTCACTAAATGGCATCTTTCTGTTCCCAGCTCCTACAGTATATCCTCCTAACGGCTCGCTCTGCTTTAAGGTCAACACAGTTACGATTTTACATATTAAAGGAGAATTCCGGTGTGATATTGACCTAAAGTGTGTTGAAACATGATACCGAGTGTGAAGGTATGTCTCATAGCTCATCTCGACTTGTCCCCTGCACTCCGAAATCTGGCGCTAGTTATGCAAATAAATCACTGTTTTACACCATTAACGAGGCTCAAAGTAGCTCCATACTTCATTGGTAGACTTCCGAGGGCCCTGACATTTAAAACGAGACATTGAGAACTTTGAAAAAGCACTGGTAGTTTATTTACAAGACGATTTATACAGACAGTACCTTCAGGAAGTTTACCGTTCACCGCCATCTTGAATTTAGTCACGATAAGTCGAGCGACGAGTACGAATGAACAGGTATGATAAGGGATCAGATTCCAAAAATAATTCCGTGGATATGCATGGATTCCAGTTGCTGCTACTGGAAGCAACTGTGCTCTATAAATGTTACGTGTTGTTGTTATAAGTGCTCTCTGATAGCATTGTTACAGGTAAAGTCGTAGGCCTAAGTTGCAGTGCTTTTCAGAACTGAATGTGAGACATGAGCATTGTCACTGTTGGCATATGGCTAGTGTTCTCAGAGTTGTAACGTCATCTCCATCAATAGTGACACTACCTTTACAAGGACATTACTATTCCGACTATTGACTTTGTTCAGAATAAGACAATATTGCGCTTGTGGGGTTTATGGGATCCCTTGCATGCCAGTTCTCTATGTTTTCCTCATGTGGTTTAAGCTACTCAAACACAGTGGCAGGAGATGTTGGTCTCGCTGTTTTTCAATTCTTAGAGCCTTTCGCTTTTGAGCCTCACTCTCGGACATTCTTTCCGACATTTTCTCAAGGTGTCCAGCTGAACTGTAGGCCTATGAATGACATAATATTTGACCGTATGAACTGTAGGGCTATGAATGACATGATATTTGACCATATGAACTCCAGCCTCTAGCCTGTGCGTTGGTCTGCAGCCAGCTAGCCTGTGCGTTGGTCTGGGGCCAGCTAGCCTGGGTGTTGGTCTGGGTCTCTGGCCTACATGTTCACTTGCATGGGGTATCAGACAGGCAGCTTCTAGTACCAACATCTCAAATTTACAAACATTTATGTGGGATTACTCACACTCAGATAGCAAAATCAGATTGGTAGGCTAGATAGGGGACGGCTGGTGTTATGCCGCCGGTGGGCCATCTCTTTAAATTTAACTTGTCATGAATATTAAGAAAGAAAAGTTAATAAAATGATATATGGAGTATAACTGAACAAATTAAAAAGATTTTAGACCAATAGTGGCAAAATATTGGGGAACTTATCTGCACCCCGCCAGCGGACCGCAGCTATGCCCCAATGGACCGACAGTGGTCCGCCAGCCTCTTGCTATCTGGGACAGAACCACTGCCCTTAATTAATGGTTTAAGTTGTCTGAATTATTATCAATGTTGTTGCCAGAACCACCACCTGCTGTACTGTAGGCCTATGCCAAACAAAGACCGTCACTGAACCCAACGTTGGAGCGGAAGTTACTCCCACGCAAGGCGGGACCTCTTCTGTTGAGGTTCAAAAGTTCACAAAGATGCTTTGCTGAGGTTACTCCGCGTGTTAGAATCGGCTAAACTGAACGAACGGTGATCATCCATCTGCTGCCTACAGTATGTAGAAGTGCAGCTTATATTTTACCACTTTTAGTAGGAAGGTAGTTGTGTGGTTAGGCTACTATTTAACCGTTCGAAATTTATCATGCACATGTTTGGCTACATGACACTGTAGGTAACTAATAACGTAGGCTACTGCGTTTTAAACAAACCAGTGTTGGAAGATTTCAAAAAGTTTGTGACGCGTGTCGTGTTACATTTTAAGATTTCGAAGGATAGTTAACTGTAGGATAGCCTACTTTACTAGTTCGACTTATTGAAAGCCAAACGTGAACCAACTTCCTTGTAAAAAGGTGAGCGCTTGTAGCCTGTCGAACACTGATCAAAGATCGAATCTTTCAAAGGTATTATTGCCTAACTTGGTGCAGCGTGATAAGACTGGGTAAATGGGTTAGTATTCATTTGCTGTCCACAACAAATGATGGCATTCTGTTTTTGAAAGTGGCCTTGCCTGTTCGTATGCTGGAGGAGTTGGTGGTCTGAGAGCAAAAGTCTAAGAACAACTTCCTGATCATTTCGGAGTTCATTGGGAGGCGTGGTGTTTTCGCGAGGTGGTCTATGTGTTTCCCTCGGTTTATTCCTTTCTTTTACTGTCTATGGCATACCTGTCAACACTCCCGTTTTTCCCGGGTTTCTCCCGTATTTCAAGGTCATCTCCCAGCACCCTCCCCGTTTTGTTATTTCTCCCGGAAAACTCCCGTAATTTTCATGGCCATCAAACTTTTTTTTTTAAAGGAACCGTATGTAAGAAATGTAATTCAATTAATCATAAAATGGCACTGATTTGTCACTAGACATTAGGAAATCATGCTAATTTCAAATACTTATATCACTGACAACAGTAGTCCGGCCAGGATATCGTCATTTAAAAAAGTGAAGTTGCAGCCCTCAACTGATGTTAATGTTTACATATTTGTGTTTTAGCTTGATCCGCCACCCTCCACCTATCTAGTAATCACAAAGTCAGTAGTGTTTCGGCATATGGGTTGCCAGCTCTGCTCTAGTTACCACATCTGCGGTGTACACCGCCCCACAGTATTTTGATTGTAGTACCAGTTTTGGCCAAAATCCTACATACGGTTCCTTTAAATCATTGATGCATTCAGGTTGCCAGATTGTGTATGAAATACACCCTACACATACACGATCGCTTAGTTTCAATTTCAACCGTTTTGTCATAGGCTAAAACCTGGCAACCCAAAACCCAAATAAGGAAGCGGGTGCCAACTGCGCAGCCTGAGTCTCGTCGTAAGCAAGCGGGCTAGTTGAATGGCCTACTCCAGAACTAGCTGTTGTGAAATTGTTGGGAATTTAATTGATTAACACATCACATAAACTGTTATTGAGTGTTGTTGATGCACTGAACTTGTTCCCTCGGAACCAAATCTGACAGCAAGCAGCCTTGGAGTTTTGGAAGTAGGCTGCAGGCAGGTAAGGTAATGGTATGGTAAAAGCAACGACCGAAATTGAGTGTTGAAACACGTGTATGAAACGTATTAAATATGCAAACACAGATCCGGTATACTGCCCCCCCCCCCCCCCCCCCCCGAAAAAAAATCTCCCGTTTTTGGAAAGCTAAATGTTGACAGGTATGGTCTATGGTTTATTCTCTAGAAACTTCTGGCTTATTGTCTTAATATATAACTACAAAGGTAAATGTATCTCACAAACTATGCCAGTCACAAGGCTGTTTAAGGTATTTACACATGCATTTTTATTTGTTCATTTAAATCTGTTGGTTGGTTAACGACTGTTTAGGCTATATGAGCGTTTGGTAATTGTCTAACATCAAAATAGGCCTAGAATTCTTTCACACAAACATGGGCGTTTGGGAGGTAACCAGGTAGCCTACAGTACACCATGATGTTGGAGGTGCAAACAAACGCTGCATTACCATTGAGATAACATGGAGCTGGCTCGAGGGTTATACGGTATTTTCTCGCGTTTCGTTGTAAAATGAAGGCACAGTTTTTATAGCCATACGTGCGTGTCCACTTCAGGCTCATTGGCTATCAATTTGGTAACGATAATGGGCTATTTGACGTCTTTAGAACTCTAAACATATCGGTGACAAATATGTGATGGGCAAATGAAGCTTCGGTGAACCACCGAGGTGAAGTTAGTTTGATATTTGATATTCGGATATTCGACAGATATTCAAAAAAAAACATTATGCGGCCGGTTTCACCCCGTGTTTGCAGACAATGTACAAACAGATGACCTGTCTACTTGCTCCCAACCGACCTTAGGGACCGTCTAAAAAGTACCTTCTGAATTACCTTCATAGTCTTTTTTGTCAATAGCTTTGACATCATGTGACCTAGTGACTCCAAACCAATTCAAAATAGTTATCCTATATGGGACTCATCAGACACACCTCTTTTTATAGTCACTATATGCACACAGTATTTTATATGAATATTTTAAAGAAAATACCTTATTTCCCATAAGAAATGGTCTCATTTTTTCAATACCTCCCAAGCCATGTGACCTAGTGACTCCAAACCAATGCAGAATATTTATCCTATATGGGACTCATCAGACACACCTCTTTTTATAGTCACTGTATTTTATATGAATATTTTGTAAAAAAAAATACATTATATTCTATATGAATGGTCCTCTTTTTTCAATACCTCCCAAGTCATGTGACCTAGTGACTCCAAACCAATGCAGAATAGTTATCCTATATGGGACTCATCGGGCACACCTCTTTTTATAGTCACTGTATGCACACTGTATTTTATATGAATATTTTAAAGAAAATACCTTATTTCCCATAAGAAATGGTCTCCTTTTTTCAATACCTCCCAAGCCATGTGACCTAGTGACTCCAAACCAATGCAGAATATTTATCCTATATGGGACTCATCAGACACACCTCTTTTTATAGTCACTGTATTTTATATGAATATTTTGTAAAAAAAAATACATTATTCTATATGAATGGTCCTCTTTTTTCAATACCTCCCAAGTCATGTGACCTAGTGACTCCAAACCAATGCAGAATAGTTATCCTATATGGGACTCATCGGGCACACCTCTTTTTATAGTCACTGTATGCACACTGTATTTTATATGAATATTTTAAAGAAAATACCTTATTTCCCATAAGAAATTGTCTCCTTTTTTCAATACCTCCCAAGCCATGTGACCTAGTGACTCCAAACCAATGCAGAATATTTATCCTATATGGGACTCATCAGACACACCTCTTTTTATAGTCACTGTATTTTATATGAATATTTTGTAAAAAAAAAATACATTATATTCTATATGAATGGTCCTCTTTTTTCAATACCTCCCAAGTCATGTGACCTAGTGACTCCAAACCAATGGAGAATAGTTATCCTATATAGGACTCATCCGGCACACCTCTTTTTATGATCACTGTATGCACACTGTATTTTATATGAATATTTTAAAGATAATACATTATTTACCATAAGAAACGGTCTCCTTTTTTTCAATACCTCCCAAGCCATGTGACCTAGTGACTCCAAACCAATGCAGAATAGTTATCCTTTATGGGACTCATCTGGCACACCTCTTTTTATGGTCACTGTATGCACACTGTATTTTTATATGAATATTTTGTAAAAAAATACATTATTTCCTATATGAATGGTCCTCTTTTTTCAATACCTCCCAAGTCATGTGACCTAGTGACTCCAAACCAATGCAGAATTGTTATCCTATATGGGACTCATCAGACACACCTCTTTTTATAGCGACTGTATGCACGCTGTATTTTATATGAATTTTTTAAAAAGAAAATACATTATTTCATATAAGAAACAGACTCATTTTTTTCAATACCTCCCAAGCCATGTGACCTAGTGACTCCAAACCAATGCAGAATATTTATCCTATATGGGACTCATCAGACACACCTCTTTTTATAGTCACTGTATTTTATATGAATATTTTGTAAAAAAAAATACATTATATTCTATATGAATGGTCCTCTTTTTTCAATACCTCCCAAGTCATGTGACCTAGTGACTCCAAACCAATGCAGAATAGTTATCCTATATGGGACTCATCGGGCACACCTCTTTTTATGGTCACTGTATGCACACTGTATTTTACATTAATATTTTAAAGAAAATACATTATTTCCCATAAGGAATGGTCTCCTTTTTTCAATACCTCCCAAGCCATGTGACCTAGTCACTGTATGCACACTGTATTTTAAATTAATATTTTAAAGAAAATACATTATTTCCCATAAGGAATGGTCTCCTTTTTCAATACCCCCCTCCCCCCCCCCCCAAGGGAAGTGACGTAGGGACACCAAACCAATGCAGAATATCCTTTATGGGACTAATCAGACAAACCTCAAATTAATATAATTTTTGCACTTACTATTTTATAATACCCATTTATTTCCTATGGAAACTGTGTTTTCTCAATACCTTCCATATAATAGTAGATGCCAAATCATTTTTCATATTTAGGTGTGTCTGATAAGTACCCCATAGCAGAACAGTTCTGGATTGATCTGTGTTGTCTAGGACCCCTTATATGGCAGCTATTGAGCAAAAAGCTGTTTTCCATAGGAAATAAATATGATTCTTTAAAAAAAATTAAATATAATAGTTCATGCAAAATATTATTTCACATTGACGTGTCTGATTAGTATCACATAGCAGAACAGTTCTATGTTGATCTGTGATGTCTAGCGAGAAATAAGCTTGCGAGGTATTGAAAAAAGGAGACCATTCATGATGGCAAATAATGTATTTTCTTAAAAATATTCATATAAAATACAGTGTACATACAGTGACTATAAGAAGAGGTGTGTCTAATTAGTCCCACATAGGATAACTATTCTGCATTGGTTTGGAGTCCCTAGGTCACATGGCTTGGGAGGTATTGAAAAAAAGTAGACCATTCCTTATGGGAAATAATGTATTTTCTTCAAAATATTCATATAAAATACAGTGTGCATACAGTGACCATAAAAAGAGGTGTGCCCGATGAGTCTCATATAGGATAACTATTCTGCATTGGTTTGGAGTCACTAGGTCACATGACTTGGGAGGTATTGAAAAAAGAGGACCATTCATATAGAATATAATGTATTTTTTTTCAAAATATTCATATAAAATACAGTGTGCATACAGTGACCATAAAAAGAGGTGTATCTGATGAGTTCCATATAGGATAACTATTCTGCATTGGTTTGGAGTCACTAGGTCACATGGCTTAGGAGGTATTGAAAAAAGAGGACCATTCATATAGAATATAATGTATTTTTTTTTACAAAATATTCATATAAAATACAGTGACTATAAAAAGAGGTGTGTCTGATGAGTCCCATATAGGATAAATATTCTGCATTGGTTTGGAGTCACTAGGTCACATGGCTTGGGAGGTATTGAAAAAAAGACAGTTTCTTTTGGTAAATAATGTATTTTCTTTAAAATATTCATATAAAATACAGTGTGCATACAGTGACTATAAAAAGAGGTGTGCCCGATGAGTCTCATATAGGATAACTATTCTGCATTGGTTTGGAGTCACTAGGTCACATGACTTGGGAGGTATTGAAAAAAGAGGACCATTCATATAGAATATAATGTATTTTTTTTTCAAAATATTCATATAAAATACAGTGTGCATACAGTGACCATAAAAAGAGGTGTATCTGATGAGTTCCATATAGGATAACTATTCTGCATTGGTTTGGAGTCACTAGGTCACATGGCTTAGGAGGTATTGAAAAAAGAGGACCATTCATATAGAATATAATGTATTTTTGTTTTACAAAATATTCATATAAAATACAGTGACTATAAAAAGAGGTGTGTCTGATGAGTCCCATATAGGATAAATATTCTGCATTGGTTTGGAGTCACTAGGTCACATGGCTTGGGAGGTATTGAAAAAAGAGGACCATTCATATAGGAAATAATGTATTTTTTTTACAAAATATTCATATAAAATACAGTGTGCATACAGTGACCATAAAAAGAGGTGTGCCAGATGAGTCCCATATAGGATAACTATTCTGCATTGGTTTGGAGTCACTAGGTCACATGACCTGGGAGGTATTGAAAAAAAGGAGACTGTTTCTTATATGAAATAATGTATTATCTTTAAAATATTCATATAAAATACAGTGTGCATACAGTGATCATAAAAAGAGGTGTGCCCGATGAGTCCCATATAGGATAACTATTCTCCATTGGTTTGGAGTCACTAGGTCACATGACTTGGGAGGTATTGAAAAAAGAGGACCATTCATATAGGATATAATGTATTTTTTTTACAAAAAATTCATATAAAATACAGTGTGCATACAGTGACTATAAAAAGAGGTGTGTCTGATGAGTCCCATATAGGATAACTATTTTGAATTAGTTTGGAGTCACTAGGTCACATGATGTCAAAGCTATTGACAAAAAAGACTATGAAGGTAATTCAGAAGGTACTTTTTAGACGGTCCCTAAGGTCGGCTGGGAGCAAGTAGACAGGTCATCTGTTTTCACATTGTCTGCAAACACGGGGTGAAACCGGCCGCATAAATTTTTTTTTTGAATATCTGTCGAATATCCGAATATCAAATATCAAACTAACTTCACCTCGGTTGGTGAACCACTAAACCACAGCAGTGTGAAGCTAGCAACACTAATGGAAAAATTAGGGATGTGACGCTCGAAGCTGACGTTTCGAAACAGTGTCGAGCTTCCGAAACGCTAGTGTTTCGAACAGTGTTTCAAAGTGTGGTTCAAAACGCCCATGTCACGTGACCATGGCTTAGTGAGGCTTCGTGGTGTTTTAATTTGGACAGGTGGCACACTTGCCGCGCGAGCCAATTACCCGAGTAAACAACTGTTTGATCTAAATTACAAAGTCCCAGAATGCTTAAAAGTCATTCAAACGCATCCTATCTTTGTGGGTTTTTTGTGAGGAGAGAGATTTTGAGATAGCGACATAGAGACATATAGAGATATAGCGATTTATAGTGCATTCTTGTGATTGATAGGTTAGTGATATAGATTAATTGACAGGCTAGAGACAGACAGTAAGCGATAGTTTAGATAGATATAGTCTAGTGACGTTAATATTTAGATAGTAGCAGAAGTAAAAAAAATATATGACTGATGCCTTTATTTCAAGAACAGCTGACCCTTTGAAATACTGGCAGGAGAGGAGAGTGGTTTATCCAAACCTAACTGTGATGGCAAAAAAATATTTGTGCATGCCAGCAACAAGTGTGCCTTGTGAAAGAATTTTTTCCAAGGCTGGGGAGGTTTATTCAAAAACAAGAAACAGATTAAATGCCAAGACGGCAGAACAACTGTTATTCCTAAATAAAAATGTATGTTGACATACAAAAAATGTGTTTATTTTTCCCATGTTGTACCTGATTAGTCTAACCTGCTTCACATGTATCCTTTATTTCCCTACAACATGTTCCCACCCTGTGCCATAAGCATAGCCTACATTTTAAAACCATTGTAGCATTTTGCTCTCCAGCATATTCCAAAGGATAATGTACTATGAAACTGAAATAACAAAACATCTAACTGGCAGATATAAAAATGTTCTAGTTACTGAACGCATATACTAGTCTGAAATTTCTAAGCACCAGCAGGGAGTCGAACACCGGCCGCTCCGGCCGAATGCAAGTGTGTTAACCACTGAACCAAGTGGCTGTGGACGAATTCTTGCGTTCCATGTTGGCTATTTATATTCTTCGTCTGAAGCAGTTGTGCTTCACGGTCAAAATGTGATGTTAGCAAAACTGGCCACTAGATGTCACCATGGAGTTACGTGTGTCGGATTGTTTCGAAACCTCGACACATTCCGGCGCAATTGCTTCGGACGTTTCGTTGTTTCACAAAGCCTCGTTCTGCCCATCCCTAGGAAAAATCCATTATGGCTGCCACATGTAGATTTTTCAACATAAAAGTCCTTACCCAAACCAGTATATGTAACCAAAAATATTGGTTTGCTAAGGACTTTTATGTTGAAAAATGTATGTGTGGCGGCCATGTTTTTGCTTTTCAGCTAGTGTCGCTAGGTTCACACTGCTGTGGTTCAGTGGTTCACCAAAGCTCCATTTGCCCATCACTAGTGACAAATGTTGAGTTTCCCCAGTCTAGATTTGTTGACGTTAATCACTCCTATGATGTATTTCTATCCAAAGTAAAGTGCTGTTTCGAAGTTAACTGAATTAATTTTGGCGGGTGTTAATAAAAACTTACTGGCCAGTTTGGCCGGTGATGCATGAGGCATTACATGCATGATACATAAGGCTCTGTTCTCGGTCATATATCCCCTGGAAGTACTTCCTACATTTCCCATGACCACTGTGCCGTAATGCTACGCGATGACGTTACATACACCCATTGGCTGCGCGCAGTTTGCAGTGAAACCAGCACGAGAGACCATGGAAACGAATGGAGCCTATTTGGCCAATAAATAGTTTTTCATTCTTGTTAGAATAAGTATACAATGCAACATGCACCAACAGCATGTCACATAAAGATGATACTTTTTTTACCTCTCTATAAAGATCCAACTTGAACATGGATATCGACAGAGAAATAGATAGAGATCCCAAACATGTAAGCAAGTGTTTGCACTTTCTGTGTATATTTTGTGGTATGTATTTATGCCAACAATGTTAATAAAATGATCAAATGCATTCAGTGACACTCAACTCAAAAACTCATAATTCTCTTCTTTTCACCGGAAAAAAATTGGCTAGTAGAAATTATGATTGGCCTTTAGAAAGTTACCAGCTACATTGGCTGGTGATCAAAAAAGTTAATTTAGGACCCTTTTCAAATCAACCACAAATCTGATATTGTTTGCACCTCCAAGTGGTCTGTGACTAAGTTTTTTGTGAAAGAATTAACATTTGAATTTTATTTATTAGGTCTATGCTGTGTGTAGGTAATGTAGCTAAGTATCAGTGTTCTGAGTATCAGAACTGCTGTTTTGTAGGAAATAGCTATTTACAGATCATGAGCAGGAAGTGAAATATTATTAGAAAATATTGCTGTATTGTGCTTTAGAAAAACTGCAGAATTACTGCATTTTGTAAGGGACAGCCCACAGGATACCGCTTTTATAGATCATCAAACTATTATATATAGTATAAGTTAGTGATGGGCAAATGAAGCTTTGGTGAACCACTAAACCACAGCAGTGTGAAGCAAAAAATCCATTATGGCTGCCACATGTAGATTTTTCAACATAAAAGTCCTTACCCAAACCAGTATATGTAACCAAAAATATTGGTTTGCTAAGGACTTTTATGTTGAAAAATTTATGTGTGGCGGCCATCTTTTTGCTTTTCAGCTAGTGTCGCTAGGTTCACACTGCTGTGGTTCAGTGGTTCACCAAAGCTTCATTTGCCCATCACTAGTATAAGTATATATCAGTGTTGTAGTCAAGTCACTATGCCTCGAGTCCGAGTCCAGGTTCGAGTCCTCAGTGTTCAAGTCCGAGTCAAGTCCAAGTCATTGAAAAAAAATTCCAAGTCAAGTCCGAGTCGAGTCCACTACTCATCCGAGTCAAGTCCGAGTCGAGTCACTATTGATCCACGTCGAGTCCGAGTCGAGTCCCTATTGATCAAGTCGAGTCCAAGTCCAGCACTAAAGTAAGCATAGCCTACATGTCGTTCCATTTTTTTCCATTGCAGATTAAATCCTTAAAAGCAAAATGGACAATCTTCTGTCTCCAAGCAGGGGTGCCATCACTTGTGTGAAAGTAGTATTGCCAAATTTCTTGCCAAACCCAATGTGTTGTATTTATTATATCGGAGAGAATACCATACCATAGCTATACCATAGCTTATAGGCCTACTCATAATAAATGAGCAATCCACATCCCAATCACACAGGCCATTAAGTCACATTATGCTGTTACTGACTGCTGACAATTGTATAGGCAGTGTTGTAGAAGTTCATACTTCACAAGAGCTAGATGAACGTTGGAGTAGGCCTATTTTGTAAGAGGTAGTGTGGATCATAAAAGGGCATTTTTTTTTATTCTGGCTGTTAAATAGCCTACACAATTTTAGCGCAGTTTGGGAGGGACAGAAACAGAGCAGGGCCCGTCTTGGTACTGACTCCCGTGACGTGAACACTGGCTACCGGCAACTGCATAATTATGTTATCACTTCACTGACACTATGGAGACATATTTCACGTCAACAATAGAGATGAAAACTAGCTTTAGGTTAACGAAGATGTAGATCATCTGCCTAATTAATTTATTTGTGCAACAGGCCATGTTCATTTCAGCGAGATGCGTGAAATAAATGTTTTTTTTAAGCTGCCATCACCATACTATTTGCTACGATATTCACCTGTTAGAAATAGAACACGTTGATATTTCCTTTTTTTTCGTGCAGTGGATTAGGCTATCAAATCGCTCGTTTGAACAGTAGGCCTAACAGTAATCCAGTCAATTTGTGGTTTTAAATATAGTTGTTTCTGGCCTACCCACAGAGGTTCAGTTTGTCAGTTTCACTTGCGCAGACACGTAGGCCTGATTTGACACTACATTGACACTCTACTAGGCAATGTAATTATATATCTATATTTTATGACACCAAAATTAAGAAGTATGCTATATCTTGATCGGGAAAACTTTTAGTTTATTTTTCTTTCATCCGATAATAGCCTGCTGCAAATTAACAGACAGAAGCACGGCAGGGCACGCCCCGAATGAAAATGAATGAATGGAACCTAGCTTCTCGCATCAGTCAGGGAAAACACTGTTCACCAAGTCACGATGATCAGCTATCCAGCAGCAGTGTGTTGTTTAGCCTAGGCTGAGTGTAATCTTAGGTAATGTTATGTCATGTATGAGAACTAATATTGCCTGGCAATAGCCTACTACATTGAAATAGCGGCGGCCACATCTCCAGGCATTTTGGTGTTAAAGTTAACGTTAGTTTGCTTTGCATGTGAACATGATGTGACTTGCGATGTAGCCTAACATTCCCTTGAACTAAAATTAGTATTACGAATAATTTAGATATTAAAATCATATAGCAAATTATAGCCTAATGACATACTACAATTATAGCCTTATGATATATTACAAAAAAAGTCGAGTCCTCGACGAGTCATCGCGAGTGCGAATGCACGAGTCCGAGTCCAAGTTCGAGTCATCAGTGCTCAAGTCCAAGTCAAGTCACGAGTCTCTAAATTTAGCTAATGACTCGGACTCGAGTTCGAGTCTCGGACTCGAGTACTACAACACTGGTATATATACTCTTTTGATCCCGTGAGGGAAATTTGGTCTCTGCATTTATCCCAATCCGTGAATTAGTGAAACACACTCAGCACACAGTGAGGTGAAGCACACACTAATCCCGGCGCAGTGAGCTGCTTGCATCAACAGCGGCGCTCGGGGAGCAGTGAGGGGTTAGGTGCCTTGCTCAAGGGCACTTCAGCCGTGCCTACTGGTCGGGGTTTGAACTGGCAACCCTCCAGTTTCAAGTCCGAAGCGCTAACCAGTATAATTTATATATACAATTTGTAGGCTACATTCAGACATGGACCTGATCACTTCAGCCATTGAGCCGATCAAGTTCATCGCAGAGACGGTGTACGAGCTCTTCATGAAGGAGAAGAGCAATAGAGAGCAGTGCCTGCGGCTGGCCAAGTGCGTGCGTGCCCTCGTGGCGATGCTGGACGCGTTGCGGTGTCAGCAGGACCTGAGTGCCCACAGCGCGGTGCTGCAGCAGCGGCTGGGTGAGCTGAAGGTCACGCTGGAGGCGGCCGAGGCGCTCATGCTCAAGCGCGAGGGCACCAGCCAGATTAAGAAGCTGCTGAAGGCCAACAAGACCAACGACAAGCTGGACGATCTCTTCCAGCAGCTCGACGACGAGCACAAGCAGCTGGCCTTGCTGCTGCAGGTGGGTCAGCCGTTTCATCCTCAAAATACTCAGGTTTAACCGTTTAATCCTCAACATACTCAGGTTTTAACAGTTTAATCCTCAAAATACTCAGGTTTAACCGTTTAATCCTCAAAGTACTCTGGTTTTAACTGTTTCATTCTGAAATACTCTGGTTTTAACCTTTTAATCCTCAAAATACTCTGGTTTGAACTTTTTCATTTTCAAAATACATTTAACCAGCTGGCCCTTTTAGGTATGGCATCGAAACCTCAGCTTGTGTAATCCAAATTCAACCACCTGTCAGACTTATGGACCAATAGACACATTTATATAAGGTTTATTATTGTACATGACATAAAAAATATCAGTCTATAGCAGGGGCAGGCCAACTTTTTGGCTCAAGTGCTACATTGGGTTTTGAAAATTGGCCAGCGGGTTCATGTTTAAAAATTCATGTTTAGTTCTCAATGATCTTTTGCCAGCTCCACTCAAATATAGCCTATTGCTAGTGCTGTGCCCTCTCACAGTTTATAAATGGTCAGTAGTGGGAACTACTGTTGCCTTCATCATTTCCTTTTAAACGTTTCTTATAAGAAGGAGATATCAATTATCAACAATGACAAGCCAGCTGGAACCTGCTGCTCTCTCTCCCCCTCTCGTGCGCGCTCAGACACGTTCCCAATTAAATCGAGGAGCACAACTTACTTACCGGTAGTTAGATCTGCTGCAAAGGAGATTACAAAGAATATCATCTCTATGTAGCATGATGTTTTGACATTGACATTATAAATGCTCTGTAAGAAGAGTGAATAGCAGTTTGCAGTAAAGCTAACCACAACATCGTCTATCGCAGGGCAGTAAAGCTAACCACGTCATCTATCGCAGGGCAGTAAAGTTAACCACAACGTCGTCTATCGCAGGGGATTAGCAGTTTGCAGTAAAGCTAACCACAACGTCATCTATCGCAGGGCAGTAAAGCTAACCACAACGTCGTCTATCGCAGGGGATTAGCAGTTTGCAGTAAAGCTAACCACAACGTCGTCTATCGCAGGAGATTAGCAGTTTGCAGTAAAGCTAACCACAACCTCGTCTATCGCAGGCCAGTAAAGCTAACCACAACGTTGTCTATCGCAGGGGAATAGCAGTTTGCAGTAAAGCTAACCACAACGTCGTCTATCGCAGGGGGAAAATGCCAAGCAGCCTGATTTCCTACAGAAGCGTGTAAATAGCTCAAAATGTTAGTTTGTCTCAAAAGCGTTACCTACAGAAGCGTGTAACTAGCTCCCTCTCAACCGTACTTCTTCTGCCACTCCTGCTGCAGGTGGAGAATCGTGAGACTGCTGGCGCCACCCTCAGGAAGGTGGACCAAGTGCAGGACACGATGGACAGCACGGCTGCTAAGGTGACCGCTGTGCACGAGCAGGTCGACTCCACCCTGCAGAAGGTCCACAATGTGGACGCGAAGATGGACGACTCGCAGAAGCAAATGGGTGCGTTGCACGACAAGGTGGCCAAGTCCCAGGAGACCATGGACTCTCTACACGAGAAGGTGGAGAAGCTCATCAAAGTAGGTGAGTATCCTAGTGGCAACCATGGAGCGTGTGGCCCAGGGGCCTAATGACAACCATGGAGCGTGTGGCCCAGGGGTCTAATGACAAATCTGAAGGTTGCCAGTCCAAAGCTCTGCTGGTCATGTGATGGGCTCTGCTGGTCATGTAGGGATTTCGTGTGGCTGCATTTTCAGGATAGATAGCTACTTTATTGATATTGACTTAGGGGAGTTTATTGGTTTAGAACAATGGTCATGTGATGTGCATTTTGAGGATGTTTATTGGTGTAGAACAATGGTCATGTGATGTCATTGGTCAGTGGTGTCATTTTGAACATTTCTGACCATGTTCCACAGGACCAGCTGTACTTCAGCCCACACCTGACCCCGATATGTAGACAAGATTATATATGTGTGTGTGTGTGTGTGTGTGTTACTCTTACCCTGCTGTCTTATGCAGCCTCCACTGTAATAATTATGCCACATGTAAGGGTGGTTGTGTGGGGCAACTGGGCCATGTTGCTTGGCAGCTACAGAACTGATCCCATGTTTTGTGATTGGATGAATAAGATTATTTTCCTACTGATAGTTAAAGCTCTACAGGGGGAAAAAGATTCTGGGCTTTAGAAGGCCTTCTGTGGTCGGTGACTAATTCTTGGCTCCTTCATAGCGTCCCTTGATACCTCCAGCGGACGTCTGACCAATCCAAACCCAGGAGCTCCCAGCGGAGTTCCGACCAATCCAAACCCAGGTATGTACTCCGGCACCTGCCCTGAGGTATTGCACGTGGGTATTGCGTGCTGACTGCAGTGGTATTGCGTGTGGGTTTGCATTCTGACTGCAGTGGTATTGCGTGCTGACTGCAGTGGTATTGCGTGTGGGTTTGCATGCTGACTGCAGTGGTATTGCGTGTGGGTTTGCATGCTGACTGCAGTGAGTGTTATTGAACAGTTGACCATTTAGTATGATTTTAAAGCAACATGATGTAGCTCTTGTACCTTCAAACTCATTTGAGGCCACAATGACTCACAATAAAGAGAGTGGAGACTCAGACGATGCCAGCGTGTAACCAGAACACCTGGTGTAGCACTGTGTAACATGCTGGGTACCCTCTTAGCGCTAAATCTAACGTGCTGGGTACCCTCAATAGCGCTAAATGGATATGTCCTACACACCATGTGTGTAAGATATGATCTTAGTGAAGATGTGTGAGAGATTGCACAATCTTAGTGAGGATCTATGTGAGATGTCAATCTTAGTGAAGATGTACCGTATGAAATGAGACTTAATGAAGATGTGCAGTGTAAATGAGACTTACTGAGGATGTGCCGTGTCAATGAGACTTAGTGAGGATGTGTGTGAGATTTTACGATCTTAGTGAGGATGTACCATGTGAAATGAGACTTAGTGAGGATGTACTGTGTGAAATGAGACTTAGTCAGGATGTACTGTGTGAAATGAGACTTACTGAGGATGTGCTGTGTGAAATGAGACTGACCGAATGACCCCTCACCCCCCATACAGGACCTGCAGCAAGGCCTGCTGACCCTCCACTCCCTGAGGACGCAGGTTAGTGGACAACAGACTTCAGTTCAGTTCCGTTCTTTAGTGATGTGTCAGTGGACATGAGGCTTCAATTCAGTTCACTTCAGTTCCGTTCTTTAATGACGTGTCAGGATAGAGTTTGTGTTGCCAAAGGATTAAACATTGATATGACATAAATTAACTGTACTGTTATACAACAATATAATTACATGCATATATTGACTGACTGCAATTGTGGCCATTATAAATAATAGAACATATGCAGCAGGAGATAAATATGTGTTTTGTGTTCTTAGGACACAGCATTCAAATCTCAGAGGATGCACTTGAATTTGAATCAAACATTCAAGCAGAGACTTTTTAATGTGGAGACACAGCACTCAAAGAATCCTCTAGAAATGCATCGGGTTAGTTCATAACGCCAATATGGCAGTAGTCTCTACCCATACCCCGCCCCTTCCTGTACACATACCCCGCCCCGCCACTGAGTGAGTAGGCTTGTTTGAGATCGACTCTGACTCTGATCGAGTCTGACTTGGTCTGGCTTTCTACGTAAACGTGATCTTCAGAGGCTAGCCGGGAGGAGCTACAACAGAGGGCAGCTCATCCCGGACAGACAGGCTACAGTTTGCCTGACGTGACTCGCGGGAGATATCGCGGAATTTTGTTTGTAATAAATACAGCAGAACTTTCATTCTTACTCATTAAAATGAGCATGATGACTGACGAAATAAATTCTTATGATGTAGTTTAAATAAACCACTGGTGTCATACAGTTAACAGGCCTGCATTGTAGCACATAAATTCAATATCAAGTGTTTCCCGTATACGTGTGTCTATCTATTTAGACAACAGCAGAAAATAATAGAATATCCAAAAGTTTTCAGTAAGCTAGCCTACCATTGTTGCAGAAATCACATATAAGAAGGTATCCCTTCGATTTCTGTTTCGCATATTCCAACTTAAGGAAGCAGCATGAGACTACCGTCAAAATCGTCATGAGGAGATTCCTCCCAAATGGCCCCATCACGTCTTTGAACTGACGTCATGAGGGCGTGTTTTAGCTCGTGCAGCTCGTGGAAGGCAACTGCAAGATCTGTCTGCAGGCTAAGACTCCCGTGATATTTTAAGGTCATGTGACATGGTGTCACGGTGGTAAGTCCCTCCCCGGCTGACAGAAGTCGGACAGAATATCTAACCAGCAAGCATTGCGTCCATCCTAGTATGCATTGTGTTCAACCCAGCATGCATCACATCAAGTCAGATCTGCACAGATCTGCCTCAAGTCGAACAAGCCTAATGTCTTATTCTGCCCCCTAGTTAATACCTGGGACGGTCATAGGGTGTCACTATAGAATATAATTATTATTTATAATGTATTTCGGGGGAAGTAAGGGGTGAAGAAGTTCCATGTACACAGATTGTGTAGGCTATAGGCCCACTTTTAAAATGTGCTACTGCTATGTCAATGGAAAACTTCTCCTGGTCCGTAAAATGACGCCAGGATATTTCGATAGTTTGTGCTTTTGACCGTTCCTGCCCTGAAAGGCAAGTCTTTGCATCTGCCATGAACGATAAAGAGCTTACACATATGAGTAACGAGTAGCCTAATGAGTAGGCTACATTTTAGCTCTACCGTAAAACCTTATAGCGGCGTGGACAAATGGAATGACTGCTAATGTGTTTAATCTTCACCTAAATAAAGTCAGGGTTTAACACACAAAACGTATGTTTATCCGTGAAATTTGTTCACGATATAAAAGTGTAGACTGTGTACTGTCGAATTATGCAAAAACGTGAAATTCGACATTTTAACCCGTACGTTTGTTTATCGTGGATTTTTTCAAAATAGCACTGTGCACAAAACGACTGGTTTCGCCTTGCAGGGTCACATATACTGTTGAAGTAGGTCTAATCTTTTTCTTTGTCTTTTTTGCTTGTCTCCTCAGCGGCGGCGCTGGGTGCGGTCCGCAGCAGGTTCGTGGAGAAGGCGAGTCTGGCCCTGCTGAAGCAGCTGCTGGACGAGCTCCAGACGGCCCGCGTGCTAAACTCCGAGGAGGCGGAGTCTGTGCTGGAGGAGCAGTCGGCCCGAGCTGACCGCGCCCGCTGTCTCATCGACACCGTGCGTAAGAAGGGCCGCCGCGCCAGCGAGACCATGATCACACACCTGAGGGACAAGGACCCCGCACTGGCCGAGACCCTGGGGCTTGCCTGAGGGGGGGGGGGGGGGGTGCAGACTTGTGTGGGGGGGGGAAGATAATAAGGCTTTGGACGAGTCTTCACTGAACACGACCTACTGTGCACTGGACTTAATGACCATGTTTCTGTGTTGCCATCACCTTTTGGAGGGAATCACCACCAGCATGCAAACTCCGTCGACAGGCCCAAAAGACAGTGGGCAGAGACCAAAGTCACTCCATGACTGAGGCGGACATCCCGGGTCCAGGAAGTAAAAGTCCTGCTATATATTCTTTCTACCTGTGCACTTAACACAGGTGATATCATTTATTATCTCATCTACCTGGCTGCTAATTAGGATGAGCTGGTTTACTAAATGGTTGGATCAAATACTTGACAGGACTTTTACTTTCTGAACCCAGGATGTCCGCCTCTGCTCCACGAGCAACGCGTCTCCACAAGCAACCATAAGCAACGTGTCTCCATGAGCAACGCGTCTCCACGAGCAATGCGTCTCCACAAGCAACCATGAGCAACGCGTCTCCACGAGCAACCATGAGCAACGCCTCTCCACAAGCAACGCGTCTCCACGAGCAACACAAGCAATGTGTTTCCATGAGCAACGTGTCTCCACAAGCAACACAAGCAATGTGTTTCCATGAGCAACGTGTCTCCACAAGCAACACAAGCAATGTGTTTCCATGAGCAATGCGTCTCCACGAGCAACGCGTCTCCACAAGCAACCATGAGCAACGCCTCTCCACAAGCAACGTGTCTCCACGAGCAACACAAGCAATGTGTTTCCATGAGCAACGTGTCTCCACAAGCAACACAAGCAATGTGTTTCCATGAGCAACGTGTCTCCACAAGCAACACAAGCAATGTGTTTCCATGAGCAACGCGTCTCCACGAGCAACGCGTCTCCACAAGCAACCATGAGCAACGCGTCTCCACGAGCAACCATGAGCAACGCGTCTCCACGAGCAACCATGAGCAACGCGTCTCCACGAGCAACGCGTCTCCACAAGCAACCATGAGCAACGCGTCTCCACGAGCAACCATGAGCAACGCGTCTCCACGAGCAACGTGTCTTGTGCATGTGTGGCATTGAGTTGATCCACTGGTGTTTGTGCCTTTAGGATCTTTCATCATGATATTACACTGAGTTGATCCACTAGCATCCTTCTCATGATATTACACCAAGTTGATCCACTAGGATCCTTCTCATGATATTACACTGAGTTGATCCACTAGGATCCTTCTCATGATATTACGTTGAGCTGTTCCACTAGGATCCTTCTTATGATACCCACCCATATCCCCCCTTGCTTGCCACAGAGTCCAAGTCTAGATCTGTGCGTGTTCTTGGTGTTGGCCAATCGTGAAACGTTAATACGCACAAGATTGCCTAGATTCAAGAGCGATTACTTCCGCATTTATGTGCGAAAGTGTAATCTAGACTGCGGTCATTTTTAGTGTCTAGCTTACAACATCAAATGCATCGATTGTCATCAGATGTAGTTTTTAAACTGAATTTTGTTTTTTTCGACCTGAAAAGGAGAGCCATGCAATTCGTATAGATCCGCTGAGTTTTTTTTTAAGGGGGGGGGGGGGGGGGGTTGTCGGTCAGCTGTATTTTTGTATAACACAAACCATTGCTATGTGTAACAGGCCGCTGACAATGACGACGGGTTTTGTGCTTCACATCTTTCCGAATATCACGCCACAAGTAGCCTAGTCCGTTCACTATTGGATTGTAGTGAAAGTGATAGTAGACGGGGTGATCAGCTGTGATCAGTTCTGAAGAAGCTTAATTCAAGTTCAGTGTGTGTGGCAAACTAGTTTCTCAGCAGAAGCTATGAAACGGTAAACGTCAACAAATTGATTTAAAGACATAATTTATGAAGTTGTTTTTTTCTCGTTTTGGCTTTGCATCGGTGCGTGTCCAGTTTGACCGGTCAGGTCAAGTTAGCTGTGACAGACTAACCTAATGTTACTGGTTTTCATAGTTTTAACCACAAAGCCTGTCTACCTTAGGCCTACTACATTGTTTGGTTAACACCTTGTCATCCTTGTCATTCTGCGTTTGTCCAGCCGTTCACCTCCGTGAACGCTCCATGTAACACATTTCGGGATGCCATCTCACCATGAGAAAACGTAACGTTATGGTGACATTTCTGACAATCTCACACACACCTCTCATAGCATTCCTGACAATCTCACACACCTAATGCGTGCTGACCACACTCGTCCTTATCTTCTCTCTTCCCTCCTCTATCTCTCCCTCCACCACTCCTCCTCTCATACTCTCCTCCTTCTCTCCTCCTCCTCATACTAGCAATTACCATGTAGGCACTCCTATTCTGTACCCTTCACTGTAGCTGAAATGTGATTCTATTGCTGTAAGTTATTTTGAATAAAAGTGTCTGCCAAATGAACACCTGTAATGATGTAAATGTTTATGGTTTATCCTATACAGTGCTTTGAAGATCAGACAATCTGATACAGACTATCTGATACAGTCTGCCACACATCTGTAATGATAATCTTTGAAGATTAGACCTTATCTGATACAGTCTGCCACACACCTGTAATGATGATCTTTGAAGATTAGACTGTATCTGATACAGTCTGCCACACACCTGTAGTGATGTAAATGTTTATGGTTTATCCTATACAGTGCTTTGAAGATCAGACCTTATCTGATAGTCTGCCACACACCTGTAGTGATGTAAATGTTTATGGTTATCCTATACAGTGCTTTGAAGATCAGACTGTATCTGAAACAGTGCACCACACACCCGCTTGTGCAGGCCATGGTTCTAACCAAACTGGACTATTGCAATGCATTGTTAGCTGGCCTACCTGCGTGTGTCGTTAGATCATTACAGATGATAGAGAATGCAGCAGCACATCAGGTCTTTAATCAGCCAAAGAGGACACATGCAACCCCTCTCTTAGTTCCTCTCCATTGTCTTCCTACAGCAGCCAGAATTCAGTTCAGATTCCTCCCTCTGGCCTGCACTTACTGGATCTCCAGGTGCTGTCTAACAGTGCCTACACGCACTCCATGTACCAATTTAATCTTTTTATTAAGAGAAATACTTTTTGTATTACAGAAACACAATTAAAAATATCAAACCAGAATTCTTACACTACATGGTCATTGTAAACATTGAGATCACCTCAGAAAATATGTAGCTTGAAGAGTTTATATGTGTGCATATTTAATGAGAGAATGGCTAATTTGCATATTTAATTTTATTTTTAAGACAAAGTGTAATACAAAAAGTATTTCTCTTAATATGAAGATTAAACTGTTAGAAGTTTATGAGAATATCTATAAAGGGAAAAAAAAGTCCCATTCACCTATAATGTGATAATAGTGTCACCTATTGTGGTCATTTTTGTCACCTATTGTGGTAGCGATTTTGGCACACATCCCACGTTGTTCAATAGGGTTATATTAGTCTATAACAGTTGAGATATTCTGCGCTAAATGAAGTGCATAAAAATCTTTCCCATGACCTCTACTATAACGGAAGATGAGTGGATGGCCAACATGAAACCGCTCGAGCACCTGCGCGCAGCCGATGGACATGTAGGCTACGCTGCTATGACTTGCGCGCGCAAGAACTGGCCTGCCGCTGCGCTGAACATGGCGGGTGAGACGCTATCGTTATTTTAATTAGGATATACAACATACACCAGAAACGTCACGATTATTTCCAGAGACCGTTCTAAGGAATCGGGTCGTTCTTGAAAGCCTTTTTTGCTGGCTACACCGTCATGCTTCTGAACTGCTGAGGGTAGGGGAAGTGGGCCTATAGGTTGATTTTTGCAAACCAAACACAACACGATTTTAACGGGTTGAATTACCGGTAGGTCTAGTGTCTGATCACTGATCCGCCCAATTAACTCACCTGAAACGAATTGGAACTTGATTCAGACTTTTCAAAATGGCTTTTTTCGCCTGCGGCCGCAGTCGAAGTCGGCATGTCAGCATTTCAAAGCTCTTCGGAGTCAAGGTCGGTAATCAAACCCACTGCATTATATTTCGTTCGACTGATACGTTCGTAGGTTAGTACCGGTATTAAGATAATTTGGATGTGTTGACCATCTGTCCGCTATGCCTATGGTTGCATAACGTTTCTAAATTGTAGCCTAAATCTAAAAGTTCAGCCTAGCATTAGTCTGCCCCAATTAACATTTTTCGTTCCTGTCTGAATAAATCTGAAAGAGAATATGTTGACATTTTGGAAGGAATCTTTCTACCACCGATGTCGACGTCTTTCAATGACACTGGTATCACTACTCCTAACCCAGTCGACTCCACGGCGGACGGGGTCGCGCATATCCGAGTGCAGATGGTTATTAACAAGGTCGCGCATATCCGAGTGCAGGTTATTAACACGGTCGCCTGGGTCATTCTACAAAAAAAAGAAATGCCATTACTTTTACAGACCCCTTAATAATTTCATTGATGTAATTATCACATTATATATATATTTGTTTAAAATGCCTGAAAATTGTCCTGTCACACTCTGACCATACATGGAAGTTGAGATGTGTACTTTTAAAAATACTTATATGAGTATAAGTGTATATACTTGTATAAATATACTTTTATATTATTTTATAATATGATATTTTTTTTTAAATCTCATACGTGTACCAAAATGTGTACCAAATGAGAGTGCAGATGCCCCATGGGTGGGTTGTATGTGTGAACAGACGTCTGAATTATCTAACCTAGACATCGTCTACTACCTGCCCCCTAGACATGCCTACCTGCCCCCTAGACATGCCTACCTGCCCCCTAGACCTGCCCCCTAGACGTGCTCTTACCCTACCTGCCCCCTAGACATGCTCTTGCCCTACCTGCCCCCTACCTGCCCCTTAGACGTGCTCTTACCCTACCTGCCCCCTAGACATGCCTACCTGCCCCCTAGACATGCTCTAACCCTACCTGCCCCCTAGACATGCTCTAACCCTACCTGCCCCCTAGACATGCTCTAACCCTACCTGCCCCCTAGACATGCTCTTACCCTACCTGCCCCAGCACTAAGTCCCGAGGTTACACGGATTTCGATCACCCACTCCACCTTTGAGTGTTTATCTGTTTATTTGTTTATCGGTCTGTTTGTTTGTTTATTTGTTTGTTTATTTGTTTGTTTGGTCAGAGGCTTCTCCATCCCCTCATGGCCTGGCTTCTCCGAACAGGCGCTCAGCTTCAGCGCTGGACACCACCTCAGCATGGAGCCCTGGCTACTGCCTGGATGCAGCTCTGTCTACGACCGCCTGGTCAGGTAACCTACATACGCACGCATGTCACCTCAGTCATCTGTCCCCTGTGTGTGTGTGTGTGTGTGTGTGTGTGTGTGTGTGTGTAAACTGTGTGATTGTGGTTCCAGTGATATGGGAGCAAGTCCTCGGTCCCTGCAGAGTGGTGGAGACAAAAACAACTTTGCTGCGCTCTCCTCTCAAAAGCCTCGCAGGTACGGCTCACCTCCACCCTCTCCCCCCCTCCTCTCCCCCCTCACACCTCCCTCCTCTCCCCCCTCACACCTCCCTCCTCTCCCCCCTCACACCTCCATCTCACTCCTCCCCCTCCCTCACCTCCCCCCTCCCTGTGTGTGTGTGTGTGTGTGTGTCCAGGGTGTGTATACGTGTGTGTGTGTGTGTGTGTGTGTGTGTGTGTCTGTCCAGGGTGTGTATATGTGTGTGTGTGTCCAGGGTGTGTATATGTGTGTGTGTGTGTCCAGGGTGTGTATATGTGTTTGTGTGTGTGTCCAGGGTGTGTATAAATGTGGTGTGTGTGTGTCCAGGGTGTGTATAAATGTGGTGTGTGTGTGTCCAGGGTGTGTATAAATGTGGTGTGTGTGTGTCTGGTCCTCTTTAGGTCGTCCATCCTTGAGCGCTGTATCCTGCGAATATCCTCAGCAGGCGTCCAGACAGATGAGACTGATGTAGTCCCCAGGTCACGCATGCATCTCAACATATAGAACCGTTCCTCCCATCTCAACATATAGAACCATCTCAACATATAGAACCATTCTTCCCCATCTTGACATATAGAACCATTCCTCCCATCTCAACATATAGAACCATTCCTCCCATCTCAACATATAGAACCGTTCCTCCCATCTCAACATATAGAACCATCTCAACATATAGAACCATTCCTCCCATCTCAACATGTAGAACCATTCCTCTCAACATGTAGAACCATTCCTCCCATCTAGACATATAGAACCATCTCAACATGTAGAACCATTCCTCCCATCTCAACATATAGAACCGTTCCTCCCATCTCAATATGTAGAACCATTCCTCCCATCTCAACATGTAGAACCATCTCACATATAGAACCTTTCCTCCCATCTCAACATATAGAACCATCTCAACATATATAACCTTTCCTCCCATCTCAACATATAGAACCATCCCTCCCATCTCAACATGTAGAACCTTTCCTCCCATCTCAACATATAGAACCATTCCTCCCATCTCAACATAGAACCATCTCAACATATAGAACCATTCTTCCCCATCTTGACATATAGAACCATTCCTCCCATCTCAACATATAGAACCATTCCTCCCATCTCAACATATAGAACCATTCCTCCCATCTCAACATGTAGAACCATCTCAACATATACAACCATTCCTCCCATCTTAACATATAGAACCATCTCAACATATACAACCACTCCTCCCATCTCAACATATAGAACCATTCCTTACATCTCAACATATAGAACCATTCCTCCCATCTCAACATATAGAACCATACCTCCCATTTCAACATATAGAACCATCTCAACATATAGAACCATTCTTCCCATCTCAACATATAGAACCATTCCTCTCGTCTCAACATATAGAACCATACCTCTCAACATATAGAACCATTCCTCCCATCTCAACATGTAGAACTGTTCCTCCCATCTCAACATATAGAACCATCTCAACATATAGAACCGTTCCTCCCATCTCAACATATAGAACCATTCTTCCCATCTCAACATGTAGAACCATACCTCCCATCTCAACATATAGAACCATCTCAACATATAGAACCATTCCTCCCATCTCAACAGAACCATTCCTCCCATCTCAACATATAGAACCATCTCAACATATAGAACCATACCTCTCCATCTCAACATATAGAACCATACCTCTCCATCTTGACATATAGAACCATTCTTCCCCATCTTGACATGTAGCCTCAAACCCCCCATCTCTGCTGATGTATTATAATGTAACCCACTTAACAATCTCCACCACTCTTAGCCAGTCATATTGCAGAGCTAACTAGGCTAGATCTAGGCTGTCTGTGCTAGACTTTGGGCACGTTCAGTAAGTACCATAGAGTAGATAGATAGATAGATAGATAGATAGATAGATACTTTATTGATCCCCAAGGGGAAATTCAAGTTGAGTAAAGATGCTCTGTGTTTTAAAATCTGATCCTCTTTTTTTCAGGTCTCCGAAGCCCTTCTGGTGTTCCCGTAACTTGGATCCGTCGCGTTTCGAGACCAATGAGTCGGTTCTGAAGCGTCGGCAGAAGCAGATCCAGTACGGGAAGAACACCCAGGGGTACCAGAACTACCTGCAGCAGGTGCCAAGGTACGCACTACGCACTCACAGAACTACCTGCAGCAGGTGCCAAGGTACGCACTACGCACTCACAGAACTACCTGCAGCAGGTGCCAAGGTACGCACTATGCACTCACAGAACTACCTGCAGCAGGTGCCAAGGTACGCACTATGCACTCACAGAACTACCTGCAGCAGGTGCCACAGTACGCACTACGCACTCACAGAACTACCTGCAGCAGGTGCCAAGGTACGCACTACTCACAGAACTACCTGCAGCAGGTGCCCAAGTATGCACTACGCACTACTCACTCACAAAACTACCTGCAGCAGGTGCCACAGTACGCACTACGCACTCACAGAACTACCTGCAGCAGGTGCCCAAGTATGCACTACGCACTACTCACTCACAGAACTACCTTCAGCAGGTGCCAAGGTATGCACTACGTACTACTCACTCACAGAACTACCTGCAGCAGGTGCCAAAGTACTGTATGCACTACTCTCAATCTGGACTGCACACTACTCCCCTCTCAATGTGTATGCACTGTTAGTCAAACTAAACTCTACTCCCCTCAATCTGGACAAGTCAAGTTTATTTATATAGCGCATTTCATACACAGAGATCATTCAATGTGCTTTACATAAACAAAAGCAAACAGTAATAACAAATAAAAGCATAGAGGGGCAATATAGTCAAAGAATAGTTCAAAAGGTAAAGATCATAATTAAAAATAAAACATAAAATGCACTAGGTAAAATCATTTAAAAATAAATAATTAATAAGCAACAAAAAAAAGTAGTTAAAAAGTAAAAAAAAGACTAGGTAGAATAATGTTCAAGTCCGATTCAGAATTTGTAACTCGGCGCAGTTAGCACAAAGCATCTGATAACAGTTTGGTCTTAAGTCTAGATTTAAAACTGGCTACAGTTGGGGCCTTTTTGAGGTCATCCCAATATTGATGGGAAAAAGCTAAAAAAAAAAGTCATCCCAAAGTTGATGGTGAAAAGCTAAGAAGCTAAAAGCTGCTTCACCATGTTTAGTTCTAACAGCAGGTTTTTCACCTGGGACCTGAGAGGACGAGAAGGGGTGTACTGCTGAAGCATGTCTGATAGGTATTTAGGTCCTGCTCCATTTACTGATTTATAAACAAGTAGTGCTTTAAAGTGCCAGTTCAGTGTAAATTGACCCATAGCATAGTTGTATAAGCTCACCACATGCAGCCCATCAGAAAAAGAATGAGAGAATTTGGGACAACGTAGGCCATGTTATGGACAGGCAGCTTAAAGCAGACCCATGGGGGCCTCAAAACTGAAACTGAAAGTAACTCCCCACTAGTGCCTGTTCATAACTTGGCCTATGTTGTCCCAAATTGTCTCATTCTTTTTCCTATGGGCTGCATGTGATCTTGAGCTTGAACAACGGGACTATTGGTCAATTTACACTGAACTTACACTTTAAAGTCAATTCTGTGACTTACTGGAAGCCAGTGCAGGGACTTGGAGTAGAGTTGGAATAATGCGGTCAGTTTTTTTTAGTTTTTGATACAAAATGCAGCAGCTAGGATTCTATCACCTGAAGCTGTTTGATAGTCTTTTTAGGAAGGCCTGTAAACAGTCCATTGCAGTAATCAACCCTGCTGGAGATAAATGCATTTATGAGTTTTTCTAAGTCATGTTTTGACATCAGCCCTCTAAGTTTGGCAATATTATTGAGGTGGTGAAAAGCTGGTTTAGTTATCGCTTTCATGTGGCTGTTAGAATTAAGACCACTGTCGATTAATACACCAATATTTTTAACAGTATCCTTTGCCTTCAACCCTTTTGTGTCAAGGAGAGTGGCAACCCTAAATCGCTCCTCCTTTTTACCAAATATAATCTGGAAAACGCTTTACTCGCCTCTCAATCTGGACTATGCTTTACTTGCCTCTCAATCTGGACTATGCTTTACTTGCCTCTCAATCTGGACTATGCTTTACTTGCCTCTCAATCTGGACTATGCTTTACTCGCCTCTCAATCTGGACTATGCTTTACTCGCCTCTTAAGCTAGACTATAGGGCTGCACGATTATGGCCAAAATGATGATCACGATTATTTTGATCAATATTGAGATCACGATTATTAATTCATTTTAGTGACAAATATTTTTTCCCTTAAACATATTGGACTTTCTATCTGGCTCACCCAAATTCTTCCCCTCACATTAACTCCTCAAAATTACTGCAAATATAGATTGACTGCCACTTCCAAACTTCCAGCTTGCTACTTTGTTAATATTTGGGGAAACGTTAACAGCAACACAGTAATTACAACAAAGTATTAAGAAATACTGTTAATTTGCACGCTCAAATGCGTTCCCAATTAAATGTAGTAGCATAACGTAGTTAGATCTGCTACAATGGAGATACTATGTATCTCGATGTAACAAGCTGTTTTGACATTGACATTGTAAACGTTCTTTAGGAAAAGTGTAAAGCAGTTTGCAGTAGCCTGAAGTTAACCACAACGTTGTCTATCATTGGAAAAAAATAGCTAGCTATGATAACCTAATTAAATGCTCGGCGGGCCGGATTAAAGTGCGTGGCGGGCCGCAGTTTGGACACCCCTGGTTTAGTCATTCGTAAAACACTGACGTGTAGGCAACAATTTCATTATTGTTCACTCGTTTGAGTAGGCTGTGTCTTGAAACGCATATGCATTGTAGGTTGCACATGTAGCTTATAAAATACATGAATATAACGGATCCTTTCGTTAGATCAACTCTTATAATAGGCTATATCGGAGGAAGCAAACAAGGACTAAAAGTTAACGTGATAAAAAGGCATGTGTGGTTTCATGGATGCATGCAGGCACATTGTTTTGTAGCGGAGTGTTCTATGGGTTGCCAGGTTGGTTTAATGGGTAGAGCACGCATTTTTAATATCGATCGATCACGCAAATTTGATCGTGGGAAGCCAAAATCGTGATCGTGATTAAAATTCGATTAATTGTGCAGCCCTACTAGACTATGCTTTTCTCGCCTCTCAATCTGGACTATGGACTATGCACCTGTAGGCATCTGATTGGTGTGTGTGTGTGTGTGTGTGTGTGTGTGTGTGTGTGTGTGTGTGTACCTGTAGGCATCTGATTGATCTGTGTGTGTGTGTGTGCGCACCTGTAGGCATCTGATTGATCTGTGTGTGTGCACCTGTAGACATCTGATTGATGTGTGTGTGTGTGTGTGTGTGCGCACCTGTAGGCATCTGATTGATGTGTGTCTGTGTGTGTGTGTGTGTGTGTGCGCGCACCTGTAGGCACCTGCGGATCCCTGGGCTGCACCCGTCCACCCCTAACAAGTACCACAAGTACAGTCGGCGCTCATGGGACGCGCAGGTGCGGCTGTGGAGGAAGGCGCTGCACGCCTGGGACCCCAGCGCCTTGGCCCAGAGTGACCAGAGCGAGGGGGACGCGCCCCTGGACCAGGACGCACTGTGAGTGCTGATCGTGTGTGTGTGTGTGTGCGTGTGTGTCTCTTCTTGCCAGCTTATCGTTGGTAAGACTTAAAGCGATGGTTCAGAGTAATTTCCCTCTAGGGTCCTTTGCACCATGACCCCGAGCCAAACACCCTCCCTGAACCTGTTTTCCCTTGGTCGAACCCTGGTCGAGTAGCGCTGTCGGAAACTAATGACTTTCTGCAGGCGCTAATGGAACCAACTTAGTATCTCGTAAATTACCCCACTAATAATTCCCAGAATGGTGCGGAACTTCTACAGTAGTACAACTGTCTTCTTTATTCATAAAACGAGGCATTGGAAAGTTTGTAAGTACACCAGGAGTTTATTTAAATAACACTTGCCTGATAGCTTCTACTTTGCTGCTATCTACCACTGCATCGACGTTACTTTAGTGATTTGGGAAAAGCCCGTAAAAGTCCTGGCAGGAAGCGATTACATCAAAGTATTTTGGAATATCCAGTTTTTAATATTGTTTACAACTTAGTGTTAACTAATAATTGTTGCAAACTGGTAGTACAAACAAAATATTAGTGCATTCCTGGATCTACATCCTTATGCATGCTTCCTGCCAGGACTTTTACGGGCTTTTCCCAAATCACGGAAGTAACGTCGACTCAGCGGTAGATAGCAGCAGAGTAGTAGAGAGTAGAATCCATCAGGCGAGTGTTATTTAAATAAACTCCTGTTGTACTTACAAACTTTTCAGTGCCTCGTTTTATGAGTAAAAAACATACTGTAGTTGTACTACTGTAGAAGTTTTGTACCATTCAGGGAATTATTAGTGGGGTAATTTATAGAGCCCGACTGATAAAGGATTTTGAAGGCCGATACCGATACAAATATTTGTTGATTTAAAAATCCGATATTCCGATATATATATATATATATATATATATATATATATATATATATATATATATATAATTATTATTATTTTTTTTTTTTTTCAGAAACGCGCAACAAAACATTAACAGATTTCCCTAACATTAGTTATTTGTAGTTATCACCCGGAGAGAATAAATACTCTTTTCTGATTGGCTGGCGGGTGGCCTTTAATTCTGAATAACAGGACACCGTTCCATATCAATGCTTATGAATGGTAACTATAACAACCATAGTAGGACGACGGTTGCAGCGCTCTAGAATCTTTTGGTTGCAGGCTTCCCAACAATGGAATCAACTGTAAACAAGCTAACTGTCCATGCTAAAGTTGTACAACAAGCTGAACTAGTGAGCTTCTTTTTAAACAGAACCGCGTGTTTATTTACAGTGGCAACCGGGTGATAAGCGGGATAACGGCCTTCGAGGTGTGTCCAGTTATACTCCGCTGCGCGTCGGGGAGTTTTTGCCCCTCGCCCTCGTCCATTAATTCCGTATAACACCTCGGCGGCCGTTATCCCTTACTTATTTATGAGTATTGACTAAAATAATATGATAATGCATTTCAAAAACAAACTTGTTTATTTTTAAATAATATTGTCACAGTGGAACAGAGGAACATCAAAATATATTAAAGTTCTGATAAATAAAATGTATTAAAATAGAAACTTAAGCTATGAAACTTAGTCTTTTGAACAAAAACATAATAACAACAACAACCAAATCAAAGTTAGCCTACCAGTATTAAAAGACTTAGTAAGCTTCATAAATATAACTTTGAACTAAGACTTAATAATTACAAAAAATAATGATTACATTATTACTATCATCATTTGTATTATCATTAAACAAGATGGTCACTCTTAAATGTTTGAGTGTGCTTGTGTAATAATTAGTCCCTGCCCTATAAGCTACCTTATAATTACAATGTCAGCTTGCTTATCCCTTTACCTGCACTTTTAAACTTATTTCCATCAAGCTACAAACCATTTTCAATCATCAGTTGCTGCCTGCCTTCTAAAACCTACTATTTAGTGATCTAAATCCAGTAACTCGTTAATGCTGCGGCTGAACGAGTCTGAAACGCACACTTGGCGTCATTGGATTTCACACACGTGTAAAAGAAAAGCTAACTTTTATGCACAAGCAATGTTTTGCACAAGCTACGTTTGATACTTTTTCTCTATGTGTAAATGTTCACTCCTCGCACGTCTAACTTACATTTTACAATGCAGGGACTGTAACTACAGATATACTAGTTATAAATCATCACTTTATTTAGGCAGAATAAGTTCGTTGTGGTTTCCAAGCTCATTAATGTTTACGTTAGCGGTCTTCCACTGATATTCATGGCATTAGCTAGCTTTTTAGTTAGCTAGTCTATGATGAGCCCTAATTTAGCAATGGATAACGTCATACTGCAAATTGTAAAACATACGCTTTCAAAATAACAGGCCGGGGAGAGATGATAGCCTACGTCTCACTGCTATAACTGTCACGCTATTAAAGAAATACGTCTTCAGTCACATTGTCAAAAGTTATAAAGGACAGACACAGTCAACTACACTGTAACAACGTAACGTAATTACTAGCTAATTCCTCTTCACTCTCGGCTTATTTAACAGCAGCAAAACTGGACATTGTTTTCACGAATTTTGTCATGCTTATTTGAGTTGAGAACTGATGGGATGTTCTTTTAATTGTTATTTCAAGCAATTTATGTCTCGTGACCAAATCACCATGAACACACTTCACTAATGATCTCACTCGCGGATAACTGGTTCTCTCTGCCCGACTCTGGCTGGATCAGCAGGATCAGCAGGTTGCAGGATGTGTGGCGCGTTATACACGAGTGTTGCCAGCAGGGACGGTGTAGAGTTCCCTCTGGAGGACAAACTATACAACGCCAACACTCATGACATGGTTGAAGGGTGTTTCGTCCGTTTTTATTTTATTTTTAAAATATTAATTTATCGGCCATTATAAATGCCGATACCGATAGTTTGGAAAATGCCTAATATCGGCCGATAATATCGGCCCGCCGATAAATCGGTCAGGCTCTAGTAATTTACAAGATACTCTATATGTTCCATAAGCGCCTGCAGAAAGTCATTAGTTTCTGACAGCGCTACTCGACCAGGGTTCGACCAAGGGAAAACAGGTTCAGGGAAGGTGCGTGGTTCGGGGTCATGGTGCAAAGGACCCTAGGGTGAAATTACTCTGAACCATCGCTTTAACAAGGTGCTTCCATCCACCTTACTATGGAGTAATCACTTCCTGTGTGCGTGCGTGCGTGCGTGCGTGCGTGCGCGTGTGTGTGTGTGTGTGTGTGTGTCCCTTGCTCCTCAGGCACGGCCTGCTGGACCAGGTGGATGAGGAGCGTGGCGTGGAGGTGGGCAGCCTGCTGGACGCTTCGTCAGGATCCAACGCCACACTGCTCACCCCACAGCCAGCTGGCAATGCCGCACACGGACAGGCCATGTTTTCCTCCGCTCCCCAGGTGTGTGTGTGTGTGTGTGTGTGTGTGTGTGGTTTTACACTGCTCCCCTGAGTGTGTCTGTGTGCCCACGCTCATGTGTGCCTGTTTTGAGCGATGTTCTCTGTGTGTCTGTGTGTGTGTGTGTGTCTACATATTTATAGGAAGAGCTTTCAGTCTCCCGGGAGCGGCCCTTCCAGCCGGGGCTGGGCTACAGTTTCAGGAGCGAGCTCACCGCCGAGGAGAACGTCCTGGGCTGGCTGCGCTTTCTGCTGGAGGCTGAGGACCACTCCTACCAGCCCTGAACACACACACACACACACACACACACACACACCACCTCTCGCCTACCCCACCCCTGCTCCACACACACACACCACCTCTCGCCCACCCCACCCCCGCTCCACACACACACACACACACACACACACACACTACTCCTTCCTAAGGTTAACGTGTGTTTCTGTACCTTGTTGACAGGTTAACGTGTGTTTCTTTGAAGCTGCTAGTCACCTTTCCTGAAAACATGATTTTGATGTTTAATACGATGTCCTGTCACAGTTGGTTTTGTTTGTTTGTTTGTTTGAATGTTTCTGCACTTTTTGAACACTTGAGTGAAGGCAAATAAAGATGTGTTCCCAATGTCTCTGGTCACTTGTTGTATGGTGGGCACTCGGGGTGCTAATGCGCTGGGTTACGGAGTGGGACCGCTGGTCACCCCAACATTGGAGATAAGGGAGGTCGAGGAAAGCATTTAACTCCTATTTATTTTGATCCGAAAATCAATTCTCAATATCTCTAATACACTCCATTTGTCAATGGAGTTTTTGTTTGTTTTAATGTACTAATGTGAAATAAAGTTTGTCTGACTGAAATGCATTGGAGTCTGTGGAAGACTGTCCTTTGTCCGAAATGTAAACCAAGCTTTTGTTTGGTTTGGTGTGGACGTTCGCCAAGGAACGAAATGGGCATGTTATGCAAATCAAGCACCTCATCTAATCATACCTGTTCAAGGAACTCTGCTGTGGCCAGTTCTGTATGGACCTTTCCCAAAATCACATGCCGTGCAGTGCTGAGTTAGGATGCGCTAGTGAGTTGATTTGATCAGACACTCACTCATGCCATGCGCTGGTGCGTTAGGATTTGATCGGACACTGGCACTCATGCCATGCGGTGCCAAGGATTTGATCGGACATTGTGTCCCTTGTAGCAGGATGGCTAATCCTCTAGGAAAAGCTGCATGAGCTAAGCCTAGACAGATAAACAGCCACCACACACACACAACCGACATTTTGGCTTCCAAACTTGCCAACCAAGAAATTTACAAGAAAATTTACAAGAAAATGTATTCAAACGTATTAAAGGTACTGGAAATCACAAGGGGAAATTGTATTATTAAAATATAATTAATATTTTTTACATGATTAATTACCAAGGCATTAGTATTACTGTTATCAGAGAAAACAGTAACAACAGAAATGTTTTAATGTTGTGGCTGATATTATTTTTGTATTTCCCCTTGGGGATCAATAAAGTACCTACAGTTGCTGACAACGATGATAGCATTTTTATTGTTCATAAAAATATTCACGAATAGACTCTCTTCAGGCCGGATATGTCGCAGATGCATTTGATTGGAGGACAGAGCTTCGAGGGCAGGACACGGAGGGCAGTGTTGTCCGCTCACGTCACACTCTCTCGTTCACGCTCCAACGAGTCGTCATGCCCCTTTTAACATGTGAATACTTCGGCGCGATACGTCCGGTCAGCTGTCAGATCGACTTTTGGCAAGATTTTGACGTGCACAGACTTGCAAATTGTTTGTTTCTGGTTGTTTCAGTTTGACCCCAGGCTCTGGAGTTCTGGCTGCGCTGCAAACACGCCGTCGAAACGATCGAACAGCTATTCGTTATGGATACAGTTATAGACAGTAAGTGCAGCGGATGATCTGATTATTCAGGAGCTCAGCAGAGCTGTGTGTGAGAGTGATTGTTATCTTGGCCCAATTAGTTCGGAGGCTACTGGACTCCAAACAGCTTTTGAGATAGCTGAACATTTTAGTTGAGGTACCGTATGCAAGTCTATCTTTCGCGTTGCTTGTCTAAGGGTTACACTTCTCAGTTTAAATGTGTGTGTCCCCCAGGCCTAGGTGAGAGGGTAATTCTATTAACTGTAATGCTTATGGTAGGTTAATAATCCGTGATGTGTGTTTATGACTAGGCCTACACACATACTAAGGTAGAGTGGTACATGACATGACTACATGTGCTCTATGGCAGTGGTTTTCAAAGTGGGGGCCGGGGCCCCCTGGGGGGCCGCGACGTGGTGCCAGGGGGGCCTCTGCAAGTTGGAAGGAAAAATAAAAGCAATAAATAAATACATTTGAAAAAAAATAAAATATACCTATTACTATGAGGGGAGGCTGTTATACAATGGCATAATAATTTGTTGCATATCTGAACATTATATTTTCCATGATAATGACTAGGAATAATAGTAGAGTGATAGCTCTCATATAGCAGAAAGCCCCAAATGCAATTTTTACACACTGTATGCTCCATCGTGAAATGCTTGTGGCTAAAATAATTATTACTGTAGGATTAGGTTAATGTATTTTTACATTTGCCGTAGTATTGTCGATAGGTTTAATAACACATAAAGGGGGTCCTTGGACAGAACCTAGTGGTATTTGGGGGGCCTTGTTGTGGAAAAGTTTGGGAACCCCTGCTAGGGCTGTAACGATACACCAACCTCCCGATTCGGTTTGGATCACGATTTTTGACCCACGGTTCGATACGAATCTCGATTTTCCTTTTTTTTTTGGGGGGGGGGGGGGCTAGACATTTTATTAAATAACATTTTAACAGCCTCCCTTAGAACACCAGAGGATTACAATATAATATATTATTTTATATCCTGATATAAAAATATTTTTCTGAATGACTGATATTTATGACAGCACACTTTATGCAGATTAGCCTATAGCCTAGGCCTACTATTTTTTATTACAACTCTACCTCTTTAATTCAGCTTTCTGGTTGAAGCCTGGAAACATTGTAAACAAAGTAGCATATAGCTTAGCCTATCATAGTCTACTGATTGGACTGTTCAGTTTCCCCATGTGTGTTTAAGTTTCAAGGTAATACTTGTTCTCCTTGGGACAGGCCCTTTTGGGAAACGTTGGTATTGAGATGATCAGTCAACTTCAATGCAAGAGTTTTAAACAAATATGTGCAGCATGCTAATGATGCTAAGCGGATTTAATAGTAATTTAGCTAGTCGTCTATGCGTCCTTGCTTTCACGATTGTGAATGTTTTATTTAAGTCGCGCGTGTTCATTGAGCAGGAGAGGGAGGGAGAGAGAGGGAGGGAGAGAGCGGGGCAAGGAGAGGGGGTTTACTTCTATACTGTTTGGTAAAGTTGCACACATAGTCTACAATGAAATCAAGGAGAGGTATGAAATTATTATTTATTTATTTATTTGTTTTTGGACAACGTAGGCTACCGATAAGTAAAGCGGGAGTTGTGGGTTGCTTTTGCGGCCGCATAAGCTGCAAAGCACTGCGTGAAACACTAGAAAGGGTGTGTCGCGATTCTGACAGTATCGTCAGAGCCCTTCCTTATTAGACATTCTCTGGTATCGTGGATATGAATGTCGCGATTTCGGTTTTGAATCGTAAATCGTTACAGCCCTACCCTGCTCTATGGTGTCTGATCATTTGTTCATTTCTCTGAGTCTCTCAGACATATTAACTTAATTGCATATTAACTGAAATGCACATTAGGCACATGCCATGATGCAACAAAGTGTTTATATGTCTACCGTTAAATACAGGTTTAGTTGAAGTATCCTTTGATGTGGCTTAATGTGCTTCCGACTCATCAGTGTACAGCTGCAGAACTTTTCAGGACCCATGAGCACCTCGGAACAGTGGACAGCCTGATCCTACCAAACTCTCCTACATATTTCATAATGTACAGTCTGGTCACTTTCCATTGCCAAGCCTTAACTTCCTTGAATGCAAACATTGTTCTGCATTGCTCCGCCTGCTTTCCAGTTCCACTTCTGTCATGTCCACACTGTGCTCAGAGCAGAACATAAATGTTTATCTCCGTGTTTCTGAATACGCTCCGTTACAGTTCTGAAAATGTAAAAATTGTAAACACTGCAAGTTTGCGCTGCTGCGCGGTCTGTCTGCACAGCAGTGCAGGTCAGAGTGCTTGACCGTGACCACAGACTCCAGACCTCTGGACCCACCGAGTGTGGAAACCCCAGGACGCCCTCCATCCTGACTGGCGTGTGTGTGTGACCTCTGGTCCATCCTGACTGGCGTGTGTGTGACCTCTGGTCCATCCTGACTGGCGTGTGTGTGACCTCTGGTCCATCCTGACTGGCGTGTGTGTGTCTGTCTTCCTCAGGTGACCCCGCCGTCGTGGCCTACAGGGAGTGGGTTTGTAGGGAGTATGGGACGCTGCCGGACTATCGCTGCCTGCTGCGGGGGGGCGTGCCCCTCGGGTCGGTCTACACAGAGCCGGTGATGGTGCAGAGGAGCAGAGAGCTGAGCCGCTGGGAGGAGGAGGAGGAGGAGGAGGAAGAGGCCTGCCTGCGCGGAGACCTCACCTCCAGGGCCAGCCCAGCCTACCACCCCACACACCTGGAGCAGCTCTTCTGCCGACCCCAGCGCCCCGCACACACACACACGCACACACACACACACACACACACACACACACACACCGAGCCCCGACCCCTCACGCTCATCCTGCAGGGCCCCGCCGGACACGGCAAGTCTGTGGCCGTGCAGAAGCTGCTGCTGGACTGGGCCCGCGGCCTCCTGTACGAGCGCCTCTTTGACCTGGTCCTCGTGCTGCGCTGCGGCCATCTCGATCTCGGTCCTGCGGACCGCTCGCTAGTGGACGTGCTGAGCCCCGAGCGCCGCTTCGTCCCTCTGGTGTCCCGCGCGCTGCAGGAGCGTCCGGCGCGGGTGCTCATCGCCATCGACGGCCTCGAGGACCTCCGGCCCCCTCTGGACGACGACGGCGCAGACGCAGACGCAGACGCAGACCCCCAGCGGCCAGTGGTGGAGCTCCGCGAGGCTCTCGGCGCCCTGCTCGGCGGACGGCTCCTGCCGCAGTGCCCCCTGCTGGTCACCACCAGGCCTGCGGGGGCGGACAGGCTGAGCCGGCTTCTGAAGAGGCCGCAGCGCACCGTGGACATGCTGGGCTTCTCAGAGGCCGCCGTGGAGCAGTGCTTCAGGAAGCTCCTCAGAGAGGAGGAGGAGGAGGAGGAGGAGGAGCAGTGCTTCAGGAAGCTCCTCAGAGAGGAGGAGGAGGAGGAGGAGGAGGAGGAGGGGGAGCGTCTGGGACGTGCGCTCCACTGGCTGAGGTCCAGCGCTCCTCTCCGCACCGTCTGCTCCTCTCCTCTCCTCAGCACGATGGTCTGCGCTGTCCTCTGGCACCTCCCCCCTGACCACTGCCCCGCGAGCGCGCCGGACCTCGCCCTGCACTCGGCCACGGCTGTGATCGCGTACGCCGTGTCCGCGTTGCTACGGCGACACTGCCAGGGCTCGGGCCGGCTGATGTCCACCGCACTGCGACGCCTGAGCCGCCGGGCCCTGAGCCACATACTCCAGCAGCGGACGGTGTCTGACCCGGGAGGTGTGTGTGAGGCCGAGAGGCCCCTGGAAGAGGAGGAGGAGGAGGAGGAAGAGGAGGAGGAGGAAGAGGAGGAGGAGGAGGAGTGGTTGAGCGAGGCCTTTGGCCACCCTAGTGTGCAGGAGTTTCTGTCGGCTCTCTGCTGCGTGTGGTCAGATGGCGGTGCGTCCCAGAGGTCCAGACAGCAACTGCTGCGTCTCCTGTCCCTGCAGGGGGACGAGCAGACCACGCCTGACCCCGGCCTGCTGGACGTGGGGCGCTTCCTCTGCGGCCTGGCCGACCCACGCGTGCGGGGCCTCCTCGTCACAGACACGTCGCCTCCGTTGCCCCCGGCGACAGAGGCCCGTCTGGACGTGGAGGAGTGGCTCCTGCGCTTGGCGGGGGACGTGCGGGACTCGTACGGCGCTGACCACCTGAGGCTGCACGTGCTGCGCTGCCTCCACGAGCTCCATGACGACGGCGTGGCCAGCCGGGCCCTGGAGGCGTTGGGCAGGGTGCAGCTTTTCGGCGTTGCCATGACGACGGCCGACTGCTGGGCGCTGCGCTACTGCCTGCTCTGTGCTCCAGCCAATGGGAGCCTGGCGATATGGCGATGCCACGTTACCGCGGACGCGCTGAGGATTCTGAGGCCTGCTCTGACACGTTGCCACGAACTGGAGTGGGTATCACGTGTGGCTGTTTGTGTGTGTGTGTGTTAATTGTTAGTGTGTGTGTGTGTTTTAATTGTTAGTGTGTGTGTGTGTGTGTTAATTGTTAGTGTGTGTGTGTGTATGTGTGTTAATTGTTAGTGTGTTTATGTGTGTGTGTTTGTGTGTGTGTTAATTGTTAGTGTGTGTGTGTGTATGTGTGTGTGTGTGTGTTAATTGTTGTATGTGTGTGTTTTCAGACTGCAGGTGGAAGGCCTGTCTGACACTGATATCCCAGATCTCCTCATGGCACTTGGAAGAGGAAAGAACCTCAAAGAACTGGGGTAGTACACCTCCTTTACACCTCCTCTACACCTCCTCTACACTTCCTCTACACCAACCACCTCCTCTACACCTCCTCTACACCAACCACCTCCAATACACCTCCCACCTCCTCTACACCTCCTCTACACCTCCTCTACACCTCCCACCTCCTCTACACCTCCTCTACACCTCCCATCTCCTCTACACCTCCCACCTCCTCTACACCTCCTCTACACCTCCCACCTCCTCTACACCTCCTCTACAGCTCCCATCTTCTCTACACCTCCTCTACACCTCCCATCTTCTCTACACCTCCCACCTCCTCTACACCTTCTCTACACCTCCCATCTTCTCTACACCTCCCACCTCCTCTACACCTCCCACCTCCTCTACACCTCTACACCTCCCACCTCCTCTACACCTCCTGTACACCTCCCCCCTCCTCTACACCTCCTCTTACTACCATTATTATTACCAATTATAGTTTTATCATTAATTCTGGTATAGTGTGTGTACTGTTTCATTTGTATGAGTATTTCAAACACACTGTGTATTTACATAACTGTGTGTATGTGTGTTCCCTCCAGGGTGGCAGGAAGCAGGTTGTGTGATGAGAGTGTGCAGCAGGTGCTGGCATGTCTTCCACAGCAGGAGAGTGTGGCCTTCATCTCCCTCTCAGTGCAGAGCGTGTCGCCCCGGCCAGCCGCCATGCTCGCCCGGCTCCTCCAGACCACCGAGTTCGAGTACGTGAGTACGCTACGCTAATCAGCTAACAGCTAACAGCTAGCCATATCAGCTCCTCCAGGCCACCTCGTTTGAGTATGTGAGTACGCTACGCTAATCAGCTAGCAGCTGGCCATACCAGCTGCTTCAGACCACCGAGTTTGAGTATGTTAGTACGCTATGCTTATCAGCTAGCAGCTAATCAGCATTGCGTTTGAGTATGTGAGAATGTAACGCTAATCAGCTAGCAGCTAGCCATATCAGCTCCTCCAGAGCACTGAATTTGAGTATGTGAGTACGCTAGCTATACCAGCTGCTTCAGACCATCGAGTTTGAATGTGTGGGTACACTATGCTAATCAGCTAGCCATATCAGCTCCTCCAAAGCATAGATATTAAAAAAATAGATACGGCATTGGGCTCCAGAAGGTATGTAAATAGCACCGCCATCTTGGTGATGGCAACAATGACTGAAGGCCAATGGAGGAGCATGTGACTGATCAGGCGCGCCTGCAGGTGTACGTCCGTACGCACTGTGCGTACCATCAGGCTACTCAACAAGAGAAAATTTGTGTGTGTGTTTTGGCCCACCATACCTTCCCAACTATGGACAGTATCCCATTAGCTGCATGCCATTGAAGTTAGTGAACACGTTATCAAAATTAACGCGCACACATTTTGTTTGAGCAGGAGAGAGAGAATACGCACGCAGGCACGCAACTAGGCTACTTGTTTTCTTTTACTCGGCTATCTATATTATCAGCACACATTGTTGAGCTAATTCACTAACTCAATACTCATCATGGATATCTCAAGTTTAAACAACGAAAACAGAAAGAATGGATGCAGCAAAGCTAGGAGTTATTCCAGATGGGCAAGAACAAGGTAGGCAATTGCTTGTCAGAACGTTAGACTGCATTAGACAGCTGTTTAAAGCCAGACGTCATGGTAAGCTAGAACAAAACTAAAGGTAACTTTAGCCTGTATAGGGCTGTATCAAGTTGTCCAAAGGAATAGGTCATTGAAGACGTTGTTGTTGTATTATTGCATGTGAATGTTGCTATGCTATGTAAACCGGGAAACGGACAAATATTGTCCACGCGTGAATTTTTTTTTGCCGGGGGGGGGGGGGATGGGGATGGGTGTGCGTACCATAGCATTAATTCCTGCAGGTGCCCCTGACTCTGATTGCTGGCAAATGTTGCCCATAGACAGTAAACGTGTTGGCCCAGCAATAGGGTGGTCGCGTTTATGTATGCCACCTAATTAGCCTACAAATCTAGACGCACCCTCGCGGCAGCTAATGTAATTTGCAGCCAGGGTAGTCTAGCAACTCTCCGTTGGCTTGCGAGCTGGAAAAATTAAACTTCAATCAGGCCAATCACATCGTGTATAGAGTCGGCAACGGTTCCGCGTGAATTCCCTGCTACTTGAAAACAATAAAGATGGATGCTGCTGCTAGCGAACAGCGGTCTTTGAATCGCGTTTCGAGTTAACCCTTAGAACCCGATTGACGCAAAGTTTGTCAAAAAACACACCCTTTCTTCTCTGTTACATTGCTCCGAAACTGTTCATCGCAGCGAGATGAAATCTATATTTTATTGCACGACAGAGCAGAAGTGGGGCTTTCCAACGAGACTACACACTTGTCTGTACGATCAAGTATGAAAATTAAAAAAAATCATGAAATTAAATCAAATTGCATCATATTTACAGTCTATACTTCTCTTCGTTCACCTGCACACACATTACTCTAGTTTGAATAACTCGCGAACCCGTGATCGCATCGATATGGCAAGCATATCAGATGAAAGAGGGGGCACAGGGCTATCCATTGGTACCATGTTTATCGATCCTTCTGGCTTATAAAACCAGACGAAGTGACTGCAAAATAATAACGTCATGTACACAAACCACGCAGCACACTCATTACTCTCGTTCGAATTACTCGCGGACCCGTGATCGCATAGATATGCCACGCATGTCAGATGAAAGAGGAGACTCAGAGCTATCATTTGATACCAAGTACATCCTTCTGGGTTATATAACAGACGAAGTGACAGCAAAATAATAACTTCATATAGCTGGACTTTTTTGTCTGTTCTTGTGGCAAAGCATGTTTATAATCCAATGCTATCATGTGTTTCTCTATGGCAAAGCATGTTCATATTCCAGTTTTGAGATCCTAGCAAATTCCTGCATGGCATCCAATTCAAGGCTCACATTGCATCCCAATTTGTTCAAGAAATAAACACCTTTTTTGCCTTTACTTTGTTCATGGCAATGCAGTAAAAAGTTGAGAATTATTATGACTGCATACACACAGGCACGCAGGCTAACACGCAACCTCGGGTCAAGTCAGGTCAGATCAGTTCGTGTCACCGATATGGAGCGCAGAAAGGTCATTTTTCATCACTAAATAAAAAATGGCATTTATTTCCGTAAATCACACAGCAAATATTTCTGTAAATTGCTCAGCCCCAGAGTATCCCTCCAACATGGCAATTATATTGCCCGATTCAGGACAGTCTGCCCTACACACACATGAAATGCATGTAGAGCTGTGAGCTTGCTGTGGTGAGATACATGTTGAAATATAAGAATTTTTATAATACACTTTTTATATTTTAATTCTTTAAAAATCAAAATAAAATCAATGCTAGTATTAATACATGAAATGATCTGAATAGCCTAGACTCTCCTGAAAAAAACAATATATAATATATATGTGTGGCACTTACAATGACCAGAATAAATCCTTATGAATAAAGGTAGTGAAAATGCCCTAAAAACAGCTTAGGGTTCTAAGGGTTAAGCTTTTTTTTAAATTGGCAAAAGTTTGATCAACTAGCCAACTAGCTCCGCTGGTGGGAAAATGCATGGGACTCATGAGTTGTAGTGCAATCCTATTGCGTGCAGAGGAAATCTGAAAGACAACCGTTTATCCCTCCCCTCGGATTGAGCAGTGCCAATGGTAAGTTCCCAGACCCTACATCTTAATGTGGGTCTGGCTCGTCCGGCTACCACCTAATAGAACTCAAGACACCTCCTCCTCAATGCGGTATCTAGCTTTCTAATATCTATGCACCAGAGCACTGAGTTTAAGTATGCTACGCTAACCAGCTAGCAGCTACAGATGACTGTTGTCCATGATATTGGACAACCAAGAGCTCTCATTGTGATTGTGGCATTCACTAATTTAACCGTCATTAGAAGCAGACGTTGGGCCTTTTGGGGCTCACTCAATAATGACAAAGATAACTTACAAATGATAACTTGTCTACTTGCATGTAGGTTATCTGAGTAAAAACAATCCGGATAATCAAACTCCATGAGCCCAAAGTGTAACACATTAGTTGGCAGATGGTAAAAGTATCGGTATATGCACCCAACACAACAGCACCCAACACAACACAACAGCACCCAACACAACAGCACCCAACACAACAGCATCCAATACAACACAACAGCACCCAACACAACAGCAACTAACACAACAACACCCAACACAACAGCACCCAACACAACACAACAGCACCCAACACAACAGCACCCAACACAACAACACCCAACAGAACAGCACCCAACACAACAGCACCCAATGATGGCCCAACGTCTGTTTGCTACCTGTGCTAATTAGTGAAAATGTGTCTTTAATGTCTTCTGTGTGTGTGTGTGTGTGTGTGTGTGTGTGTGTGTGTGTGTGTCTTGTAGGCTTGCTGAACTGACGAGCAGTGATGAGGAGACCTGCTGTTCTCACTTTTCCATGGATGCCTTCACGTGAGTCCATAAGCAAAGCAGCATTAACACCTCATTCATTCATTCACTCATTCATTCATTCATTCATTCGTTAATTCATTTATTTATTTATTTATTTATTTATTTATTAATTAATTCAAAGCATAAAGCAAAACCTGTAATCTGAAACTCTGTAGTAAGCTGCGTGGCAGCTCTAGCTGTTGTCTGTAGTAACTCAAGCTAGCTCAACCGATTATTTTCATTTATGTGTTCTATATCGACATTACTTGGTATCTCGAGAAACAGAGATCTATGTCCACATTATTACCATGATACACAAATCTCACCCTTCGTCAAGTCCCGCATCCCTATGTTACTGTTGCTAGGTCAGATAAACAGTGGCCATGAGCATTAAAAACCTGCATTAAAACTTGTGATTCTGATTCTTGAAAATAATGACAAACGTACAGTCTGGGTATGGATACAAGGGAAGAAATAACCATCATATAATCATATCAAATCTGAAAACGGGGGAAATGGGCAATGTCTGCCAAGTAACTGCCTGGGTGCAATCCGGTTGTTAAATCCGACGTTATGACGTCAAAAACGTTTACTAGCGCAGCCAGTCAGTTTTCACAACTTGGAAACCTTGTCACCTCAACCGAATAGGTTGTTAAGTCATGATGCAATAATGCATGATGCATGATGCTTAGGTTAGCTTGCATGCTATAGGAATACCCATTAGCATGCTAGCTAGCTTTATCTGCTAAGCTAAGCGAACAAACGAACAAAATACCGTGTGTGCTAGAACTAATAC
>NW_027468680.1:2446775-2449275 GCF_046254945.1 Alosa pseudoharengus
TTCACAAACCGTAAAAATTAAGTTTATTAGTTTTAAAGTTGACTACAGTTGACAGTTCACTATAAGTCCACACAAACAATTCTGGTTTCCTTGCACTAGCCATTTTCGTTGTAGCCTACTCTGTCTGTTTGTATGGCCTACACAGGTCAATTTCTGTAACAAACAGTGCCACCTATAGGCCTGGGGTATGAAGTAACGTGTTGAGTCGTGTTGAGATGGATCCGTTTGGACGCAAATATTCTTGATACGGTTCCAGGGAAGACGGGGGAAAAAAGATCGGTTTGGTACGTGTGGACTAGGCCTCTGTCTCTTTCTCTCTCACACACACACACACTTACACACAGTCACACACAAACCTGCACACACACACACACACTTCTAGATCTATACGAAAGCTACACAGGATTTAGGTAATCAAGTGACCTATAAAGGCCGATACTCATTGTTGCGGTCAACCAACCAACTGACCAACCAACCAACCAACCAACTGACCAACCAACCAACTGACCAACCAACCAGCCAACCAAACAAACAACCAACCAGCCATCAACAATGATTTACTTTGTACCACTTATCGACCAACCGCCATTGAATGTGGTAAGCCATTGGGTGAAATAGGTTTGTGTGTGTGTGTTTGTGTGTGTGTGTGTGTATGTGTGTGCTTGTGCGTGTGTGTGTGTGTGTGTGTGTGTGTGTGCGCGTGCACGTTTGTGCATGTGTCTGTATCTTTGTGTACGTGTGTGTGTGTGTGTGTGTGTGTGTGTGTGTTCTCCTTTGCTTGTGTTTCAGTCTGACCAGCGAGTTCACACACCGGGAAGAGTGTGACAGCAGTGGAGTGTGTGTGGATCTGCAGAACCCTGGACCAGCGTGCAGCACCCTTATACTCTCACACTCCCCTGGGGCTGACCACAGCTGGACTCAGCTGCTCAACGCCTTCCACACACTCAGGTGTGTGTGTGTGTGTGTGCAGGTGTGTGTGTGTGTGTGCAGGTGTGTGTGTGTGTGTGTGTGTGTGTGTGTGTGTGTGTGTGTGTGTGCAGGTGTGTGTGTGTGTGTGTGTGTGTGTGTGTGTGCAGGTGTGTGTGTGTGTGTGTGTGTGTGTGCAGTTGTGTGTGTGTGCAGGTGTATGTGTGTGTGTCTCAGGGCTGCTCTGCATTGACATTGTAATCGTAACGGCACATTTCACTAATGGGGACGGAATAGAGTACAAAGTGTGACGTTCCGTTTCCATGACAGCGGTGTCGCTGGATCTAAACAAACTTTCCAAGTGGCTTCAATAGCGTTGATTGTAGACATGTGGCATTATTTCTAGCTAACACATTTTTTTAAACGTAGGCTATAGCCAATTAAACGTGTTTTACGTGTGTGTGCGTGTGCGTGCGTGCGTGTGTTCATGCTCTGCAGCAGTAGAGTGTGTGAGGAGGGCCCCAGTGTGCTGCGGTCAGCGCTGCATGGTGTGTGTGGGCTGAAGGGGGTGTTTGTGAGAGTGAGCCGCCTCACGCTGGACTGGGCATCAGCACTCCTGTCCCTCAGCAACACCTGCCCCAGCCTAGTGGACATCAGGTAACACACACACACACACACACACACACACCACACACACACACACTCACATACACACACACACACACACACACACACACACACACGCACACGCACACGCACACGCACACTCACACACACACACACAGTTATTCCATTTGTCAAAATGATTTGTGCTGCTTAGCGTTTTTGAAATGGCTGGCGTTGCATTTTGGTCCCCTGTTTCACTGCTGTCTAATGAAGGTATTTGACAGCATTTCAGACGATGTACCACCAGAGGGCCACCAGGAGGGGGCAGTCTGCTCCAGCCTCACACTGAGAAGAGACATAGACGGCTTCACGTGAGGATCCATCTATGTCTCTCTGTATTGTCTGTTTGTGTCTGTCTGTCTGTCAATCTGTTTATCTATCTATCTATCTATCTGTTCTACTGTGAGGGAGGTGCATGTTCTACTGTTCTACTGTGAGGGAGGTGCATGTTCTACTGTGAGGGAGGTGCATGTTCTACTGTTCTACTGTGAGGGAGGTGCATGTTCTACTGTGAGGGAGGTGCATGTTCTACTGTTCTACTGTGAGGGAGATGCATGTTCTACTGTTCTACTGTGAGGGAGGTGCATCTTCTACTGCGAGTGATGCTTTTAGTTGTGCATTGTTGTAGTAGCCTGCTTCATATCATGTTTGATAGGCTTGGTTGTGGGAGATACCTACCTACACAACAAAGTATTGAACACCTCTCCAGACCAGATGTTCGTACATTTGCGAACGTAGCGTTATCAGCGCCATGGACAAGCCGCAGATAGCGAACGCTCTAATATGTGATATTTATCAAACTTTCCCTTCATCGGGTAATCTGCGCCTTTTTCCGCCCCCTACCACAATTTACGAACGTCCACAACTGAATGGCATAGCCTACATACAAGCGCAGTTGAATGAAGTTAACTGATGACAACATTAGAAA
>NW_027468680.1:2454275-2456775 GCF_046254945.1 Alosa pseudoharengus
GTCCTAGTTCCTCATGCTAATAAGGTCCTAGTTCCTCATGCTAATATGTCCTAGTTCCTCATGCTAATAAGGTTCTACTGTAGTTCCTCGTGCTAATAAGGTCCTCTCATGCTAATAAGGTCCTAGTTCCTCATGCTAATATGTCCTAGTTCCTTATGCTAATAAGGTCCTAGTTCCTCATGCTAATAAGGTTCTACTGTAGTTTCTCATGCTAATAAGGTCCTAGTTCCTCATGCTAATAAGGTCCTAGTTCCTCATGCTAATATGTCCTAGTTACTCATGCTAATAAGGTTCTAGTTCCTCATGCTAATATGTCCTAGTTCCTCATGCTAATAAGGTTCTACTGTAGTTCCTCATGCTAATAAGGTCCTAGTTCCTCATGCTAATAAGGTTCTACTGTAGTTCCTCATGCTAATAAGGTCCTAGTTCCTCATGCTAATAAGGTCCTAGTTCCTCATGCTAACTGGGATGGTTATGTCTGACAGTGTGGAGGTGGCAGAACCAAAGAGCTCTGATGGGGACAGTGTCTGCTCCACGCTCTTAGTGACAAGAGGGCCCAAGGACCTCAGGTAAACACACACACACACACACCCTCTTTCTCTCACTCACACACACTCTGGGTCTGTTCCAAACAGGTAAAACTGCTGCCTTTTAAGATATCTAACTGGGGAGAGAGGCAGCAAGTGTGAAAAACTAATTTTGCTGCCTTCTAAGATATCTTAGATTTCAGAAGTAAAGGTCATTTTTGGAGGCAGCATCAATGCACACTTCATGCTCCATCCTACCCATAATCCTTTGCGGCAACGTCTGAAACAGCTGTGAAAAGTAAACAAAGATGGCGGATGACATCAGTAATGGCTGCTTAATCTGTTTAAATGTAATTTGTGTGACATTATTTTGCTTAGATTTGTAGATTTGAGATGAGAAATAAACAATTTACTATCTGATTATGCCATTGTTGTTGCATTGATAGTGTCTGGTCTGATATATCTGCCGCCCATAAAACTAATTTATACAGTTAGCCTGCTAGCTTACGTAAGCTAATTTAGTTTTAAGTCCGGCCTTTGCTAACGTCATACCGTAGTGTTAACCAGGCGCGCCTGCAGGTGTACGTCCGTACGCACTGTGCGTACCATCAGGCTACTCAACGAGAGAAAATTTCCCTTGTGTGTGTGTGTGTGTGTAATGTGTATTCACACCAAATTGGCCCACCATACCTTCCCAACTATGCACATTATCCCATTAGCTGCATGCCATCGGGCTATTTACAATTTTCTATTACGTGACTTAGTGAACACGTTATGAAAATTAACGCGCGAACATTTTGTTTGAGCAGGAGACAGAATATGCACGCAGGCACGCAACTAGGCTACTTGTTTTCTTTTACTCGGCTATCTATATGGTTATCAGCACACAATGTTGTCATTACTTATCATGGATATCACAAGTTTAAACAACGAAAACAGAAAGTATGGAGGCAGCAAAGCTAGAGGGGTTATTCCAGATGGGCAAGAACAAGGTAGGCAATTGGTGTGCTTGTCAGAACGTTAGACTGCATTACAGCTGTTTAAAGCCAGACATCACGGTACGCTAGAACAAAACTAAAGGTAGCTTCAGCCTGTATAGGGCTGTATCAAGTTGTCCAAATGAATAGGTCATTGTAGACGTTGTTGTTGTATTATTGCATGTGGATGTTGTTATGCTATGTAGGCTACTTTTACAATGCAAGGGGCTAAAACCTGGAAACAGACAATTATTGTCCACGCGTGATTTTTTTTTTTGGGGGGGGGGGGGCGTGATGGGTCTGCGTACCATAGCATTAATTCCTGCAGGCGCCCCTGGTGTTAACCAAAGACTCTAGAGTGCTACGCTCATTTTTAAGATGCATTTAATCCAAAGTCATGTCTAGTGAGACAGCTCTCTATGTAGGGAGGGAGGCAGCAGGCAGCTGTCTTCCATTTTGAACAGACCCACAGTCTCTCTCTCTCACACACACGCACACTCTCTCTCTCTCTCTCTCTCTCTCACACACACACACACACACACAGTCTCTCTCTCTCTCACTCACACAAACACACACACACACACTGTGTGTGTGTGTGTTTGTGTTAGTGTTAATTTTGTCACCTATTTTTAATTTAGTCTTGTGACGAAATGTCCTTTTTAGTCTTTGTCATATTTAGTCATTCAAATATCATTTTTGTTAGTCAAGTTTTAGTCGACTAAAAGTCTCGTCATTTTAGTCTAGTTTTAGTCAAAAGAAAACTAAAGGTATCTTAGTCTTAGTCAGTTTTAGTCAACACATTTTAGTCTTTTTTTTTACAACAAATTATTTCTGATTACCATTTGAGTCAAATAGTGTTTCACACATCTCAATTTTCCAACAATATTGTGTGTCCACAGGGCTACTCGTCTGTTATAATTACTCATTCTGATTTTTTGTCAGTCAGTATGTTTACATGCACAGGTAAGTCGAGTGGCAGTTATAGCTCGGCTGGGA
>NW_027468680.1:2461775-2469275 GCF_046254945.1 Alosa pseudoharengus
CCTAGATAACTGTACAACCAGAGTTTTTCCAATGTAGTTTCACAAAATGCTAAGCATGCATATTACGTTTCTTAAAGCTGAGCTGTGCTTAAATTGTTCAGTGCATGATTTCATTACGGGCCAAATAGAAAATAAATGCTAAATGTTAAATATAGCCTTGATACCTGTAAATATTTAAATCAGATGATGTACACTATAGTTAGATCAAGTAGAGAGTTGGATTATAGGATGCTCCAGAACTCACACAAACGGAGTCTTAAAGGAGCCACACCACTTTTATGACAAGACACTATGGCATATGAATGTGGTTCTGTTGACCTTTAGTTTTGTTGCTACTGTGCTTGGAGGACAGCTGGTAGGTTTAGGGCAAAACTCAGCACATTTTAGTCATATTGCAATAATGCCGATTACCGTGATCATTTTGGGTAGCCTACTATAATCATGATATCACATTTTCATGCCGTTTTTCTAGTGGCTGGTAAAAAGTTGAGTGGCTGGTAGATTTTGGAATCCACCAGCCACAGTGGCAGGTAGAAAAAATATTTAATTTCCATCCCTGGTGTGTGTGTGTGTTTATTGTAGTTGTCCAGGCTTTGAGGAGCGTGTGGAGTCTCTGATGGCGTTCCTGTGTGTGTGTGTGTGTGTATTGTAGTTGTCCAGGCTTTGAGGAGCATGTGGAGTCTCTGATGGCGTTCCTGTGCTCTCTGTCTGAACTGAGGGAGCTGAAGATGAAGGTGCTGTGTGTGTCAGCGCACTGGGTCTCCAGTCTCCTCCAACTCATACACACCTGCCCCTCTCTGCTGGACGTCAGGTGTGTGTGTGTGTGTGTGTGTGTGTGTGTGTGTGTGGGGTGTTCCTATTTCACCGTTTGACTGATAACCAATAAGAGGAGTTTTAACCGAAAAGTAATTTCTAATTTCTTATTTTTTAATTAATTAATGTGCCTGTCACTTATCTGTTCTAAATGGGCCAATGTTTTCGGTTAGTGATGAATAGTCGTTTAAGGAGTGTCGACTACCGGTAACAGAAAAATAGCCACAATGGACAAAATGGACGGTCTGATCGCTGAGGGTGTGTGTGTGTGTGTGTGTGTGTTACGAATTAATTTCAAAACATATGAAAAGGCAACGTAATTAAGTCACAGGGCTTCGGTGTTACGGGAAAAAGTATTTATTTCTCTATGCCGAGGTGGAAGTTAGCATAAGAGGGATTTCATGCTAGCTTCCGATTTTCGAAAATCTGTGCAAAATCTGGAAGTGCCATCTGGTTTTGGCACGAGGAGACAAGGTGAACTCCATGAAAAAATAATTAAGATCAGAGAGAATTTCAGAATTTCTCAAACTGCCCTCAACCACCTCTGCGGCAGGGCCAAGAACACCCTCCTCATCAAGCAGCAACACAGCGGGTCCACGCTGCCTTGGTGCTGAAGTAGAGTCAGCAGATTGACAGGTCACGGGCAGAGCGGTGACAATTTCAGCACCAGGTGCACTGGAGAGCACCACTGCTGAATTGATAGCTCTATTAACAGACACGGGTGAGCGTTTAGCACAGACAGATTTAACGTCGGCAGCGTCATCTCGTTCACAATAGCCTTTAAGCATGTTAACATGACACAAGCGAGTCTTTTCCTCCTGTCAGGTGTAGCTATAACATAGTTAACATCACCGACTCGTCTTTCAACAAGATAGGGACCTGTGTAGCGTGGTTGAAGAGCAGAGCCGAGAATTGGAAGAAACACCATCACCTTATCACCAGGTTTAAACTCACGCAGCACCGCTTTCTGATCATAATGCTGTTTCATTCATTTCTGACTACTGCCAAGGTTTTCCTTAGCCAATAGGGCGTGGGATCCGCGTTGCATTGTGGGACGTGGCGGACATGTTGATGGCTACGTGAACGTTGAAATAACTCTGACATAACGTTGTTGAACGAAGAGACGTAGCTAGAAGTACAGTTGAGAAAGAATAGATAGAAAAATAGATAGAAAAAATATGTTAAAATCCCGAAAAGGATCTGGAATTTACCGGGACACATTAAATAGATAAGCCAGGGACCGGTATGTTGACAAAATCAGCATTATTAACGGCTGAGACGGAGTACAGTACGCAGTAGTCATAGGCAGTAGTCTAAAGGAGGCAATCAACATGGCGGCCACGCAAAGTAATTACGTCATGACGCCCACACCCAATTAGGAAGCGCGATTAAGCCTTACACGAATTTAGGAAACAGTCAGACAAACTGCGAGGAGGAGATGTATTCTCGGTCAACATCGATTCCCTGAGTACTTTCAACGGGCCACGAATAGTATGCCCGAACACAAGCTCGCATTTTAAGCTCATGGTCTCTTCTCTCGTTCTCGCACTAATAGTCTGCCTCCAGTTGCGCCTTTTCTCGCTCCCATGCAATCTCTTTCTCTTTTAACTCCACGAAGTTCGAGTGCAGCTTTGGTGATTGGAGGATCAGGAGCAGGTGAAACAGGATCGAGAGGTAACTTGTCACTGTCAGTACTAAAAATATACCAAGACTGCGCAAAGCCTCCATAAGACTATCCAAAAGTTCTGCTTTAGCTGGACTACCATGCACATCTTTTTTATAATGACCTGCAACTCTCACCAGATCATCACGCATAGCATCAGAGAAAGCATCGGGAGTTGGAGATTTAGTAAACTCCTCTAGATCAAACATAGCGATAAGAAAACATACAAATTAGCCGACAGATAAACATCAACAGCAACAAGAGAAAAAAGTGACAGGGCTGACTGGCTGGACTGGCACTCTAGAACAACCCCAAACTCTGTGACAAAACCACATCACTTAATGCGTCAAAGAGGGAAAAAAATCGTGGACACAATGGGAAAAGTGTACAAAATGATGCACTGTCACTTTAAGAGCATTGTCTACATGGGATAATATTTTGCCAGCTCCATATAGCCTATGGCTATTCCACAAACTCAAACAAAAATAGTTTGTGCCACATTTAGGCCTATAGCATAATAAGCATAACCGCCCATGTCGCAATATTGCGACAAGCGTCATTACTGAATAAAACAGACGATAGACGCGAGTACAGTGTAAAATCTCATTTGTACTCTTGACCACTAGTTGGCAGACACCCAGAGCTTCGATTCAAGCTCAACCTTTTTTTTCAAAGTTTCCACAGAGAATGTCTAATAAGGGGAGAACCGCCACTCTCGGGAAACCTCCGGTTTCTGAACTGGTTGCAGTTCCTGTTCTGGTTCCACATGAGGGCGCTCACGAATAAGTGCAGAATGACTGGAGGTCTATGGAGCTGTACCCCTCAAATCCACTTTTCTCGGGATATAATTTTTTGGCCAGAAATTGGAATGTTGCATGCGAAAGAGGGGGCAGAGAAAATATACACCGCTGAGTATTATATTTTTTGAGTCACTTATTTGTTCTAAAAAGCCTTTCAAATGCGTCTATGACGTCATTCATTAGCAGCAAGCTAGTGAGTTGTGGGCAACAACGACCCAACCTGTAAGAAATCGAAAGGACGTAAGTACTCGACCTATAATCCATATTGATCTTGCAGAAACCACAATCCAATCTTCGATTTGTCAACGACAACCAGGTGAAAGAGACACATTTAGCCGTCTAGCTCCATAGTCCCCCATTGTTTTTGCACTTATTCCTGATCGCCCCTAGCGGAACTGCAGCAGATTGCAGGTACAATGGAGTTAATAGGGAGTGATCCGGCTCTCCGTAAACGGGCTCTGGTTTCCAGGAAGCATGCGAAAACACGCGAGAAACACACGAAGAAGACGTGCATTTCCTCCATAACGCGGAAGCGATGCGGGCCATAGTTTTGCACAAATTGAAGCAGAAATACACCAAATGTTGAAAAAAAAAAGTCTTGGATCTGTTATTCACCTATTCTGATTCTGAAGGAGAATATCTGCCTTTTGGAGAATATGATCGATCGTCTATTGACTGATAGTCACGGTGTGCCTGTGAATGGAGGTACGTCTTTGCGACAGTGTCCACTAAGCATACCATGCTTATTTCGACCGATTTCGACCCTCTGCCCAACATAGCTGGAGGTGCCAGTGGCAATAGTGATGATAGTGTTTGTAATGGACGTGGTATAGAGGTTGTAAAAATAGGGCTCTGAAGAACTACAAAGTCAGCCGCGATATGGAACTGATTTGACCAGGCTACTTTATTGTATAGTAGCATAGGGTTTGTGATTAAAGTTGTAATAACTTGGACTGATCTTACACTGTTAATATATCCATAACAGTTAAGTATGACAGAGACAACTTTCACACGTCTGCATCTCTTTATTGGATACTCTCCGACTCCCAATGTAGTCAACATCCGGAGATTACAGCATAACTTAGTCACCACTAGATGGCACTGCTTAACTACAATTAATATGAAATGCGCACTTAAACATGTATAGTATCAATATACTACACTCCTTCCCCTTAAGCTGTGAAGTTCCCCCTAATAATAAACTCCTAACTTAAACAAAGTCTTTGCTACAGCAAATTACTTTCCAATATTGTAACTAAATAATTACTGCCAACAACCTATTTGACCCATAATTGCCGTTTACATTTCAGTCTCAGGAACTCTTTTTCACATTTGTGTCTGAACAGGAACTCAAAGTCAGTCGTTTAGGAGGCGCCCTCTCTCTCGAAGGGTACCTGCGCCCAAGCACCTCAGGGGAAATGGCTGCTCGGTCGGCAGGTGTCACTGCCTTGTCACAGGCCACTGAGCCTGGTAAGGGTGTTGCAAGCGCCTTAGCCTGCATTTGTGTCAACGGTGTAGCTTCAGGTGAGTACGGGCTACCACCTACTGCTCCAGGTGTGCCTTTCCCCCCTAAGTCCGCATGAACCACTGCAGGGTAGTTGTTGGTGACGTCCATCTGCTCATCCTGAACCTCAAATGTCTCTGGACTGGACGGTCGGTTGTACAGCAGATGGTCGATGTGGACTGGCCGTCGGTTCACTCCATTCCACACCAGGTAGGTCACTGGTCCGAGTCGTTTTTCCACTGTTCCTTTCGACCACCTCTCCTTTCCTCCACGGAAATTCCGGATCAGAACTGAATCACCCTCAGACAGATGTCTCAGCTTGGAGGCGGTTTGATCATGGTAGTCTTTCTGTTTTTGTTGTTTGGCTTCCACCACTCTAGCAAGATCTGGTTTCAGTAAGCTGAACCTGGTCCTGATCTGACGTTTGAGGAACAGTTCAGCTGGTGCACAACCAGTAACGCTGTGTGGTGTACTCCTGTAGGCCAACAGGAAGTTGGCTAGCCGGTGCTGCATTGTTATAGTGACATTATGTTTCTTCTCATCGAGCACTTGTTTCAGCAGTGATGCTTTCACTGTCTGGACTGCTCGCTCTGCGGCTCCATTAGAAGCGGGATGGTATGCTGGTACCAAGGTCTGCTTTATGCCGTTGCTTTGCAGGAATGTTTTGTACTAAATTGCGGACCGTTGTCGGAAACAATCTCCTCGGGGAGACTGTAGGAAGAAAAGATGTTCCGCAGCACCTCAATCGTTTTTGCGGCTGTGGTTGTTGCCATGGGAATTACCTCAAGCCATTTCGAATGAGTGTCCACTAACACTAGGAAGTGGTGCTGATCCTTCTCTGCAAAGTCAATATGTAGCCTCTGCCACACCCTAGCAGGCCACTGCCAACAGTGTAGTGGTGCTGCTGCTGGTAGTTTCCTCACACTCTGACAAGCATCACATTGCTGTACTGCATGTTCTATCTCACTGTCTAGCTGGGGCCACCACAAGTAGCTCCTGGCTAAGTTCTTCATCTTGCACCCTCCAGGGTGCCCTTGGTGTAGGTCATGCAGTAGTCGTTCTCGGTGTGCTGGCAGGATGATCACTCGAATTCCCCACAGAATGCATCCGTGTTCCATAGACAGTTCATTCCTTCGGGTGAAGTATGGTTTCAGTGTGTCATCCTTGATGGAACTTGGCCAACCGGACCGAGTCAGCTCCAGTACCTTGCATAGGACGGGGTCCTTTAGAGTGCTCTGTGCAATCTCTGTAGCCTGCACAGGGAGCTCATCTACTAATGAGAAATAAAAGATACTACTCTCCTCTGCTGTATTATCCTTTTCCTTCCCTGGCAGTCTAGATAATGCATCTGCGTTTGCATTTTCCGCTGACGTCCTGTACTCTATACTGTAGTCATAAGCCATCAGTCTCAGGGCCCATCGCTGCGTTCGCAAAGCGGCTAGTGTGGGGATTTCAGACTTGGGTCCTAAGATGGCAAGGAGGGGTTTATGGTCAGTTATTAAATTATGGCCATACAAGTACTTATGAAATTTGGTCACGCCAAATATTATGGCCAAAGCCTCCTTCTCTATCTGACTATAGTTACTTTCTGCCCCTGTCAGCGTGCGCGATGCAAAGGCTGTGTCACAAGCTAATCTCAGGGTTTTCTTGGTGTCATAGTGAACTACTACTGAGCTCTTCACTAGCTGTTCTTTGGCATTTATGAATGCTGCTGCGCACTCAGGTGTCCATTTCCAGTCGACTTCGTTCTTTAGAAGTTGGTGTAGCGGCTGCAGAACGGCCATAATAGTTCAACAGTCCTAGAAACGACCGTAGCTCTGTGACATTTGTAGGCTGGGGTGCATTTACTATGGCGGCAACCTTTGTCTCAGTGGGGTGCAGTCCCTCTTTATCTATCAGATGCCCCAGGTACTCTACCTTCTCCTGCATGAAGTCGCATTTTGCTCTTTTTACTCTCACCCCGAAGCTCTCCAGCCGGCTTAGTACCTCCTCTAGGTTCCTCAGGTGCTCAGCTCTTGTTCTGCCCGTGACCAGTATGTCATCTAAGAAGCAGGTCACATGCTCTAAGCCTTGTAGGATCTGGTCCATCACATTCTGAAACATAGAAGGCGCACTGCACACCCCATATGAAAGTCTATGATAGACATACAGTCCTTTGTGAGTATTTAGTGTTTGTGAGTCCTTCTCTAACTCAAGCTGTTGGTAGGCATGTGACAGGTCTAATTTGCTAAAGAGAGTGCCCCCGGCCAATGTGGCAAAGAGATCTTCGGCGTTCGGTAGTGGATAGCTCTCCTCCTCGACACTCTGATTTACTGTGACCTTATAGTCGCCACAGATACGAATCGACTTGTCTGATTTGGGTACCACTGGCTATGTTCAATCTTTGAGATAATACCTGCTTTTTCTAACCTGTTTAACTCTTTCTCGACTGTGTCTTTTAGTGCATATGGCACTGGTCTGGCCTTCCTGAAGATCGGTTTGGTATCTGGCTTTACTGTGATGCTGGCCTTAAACTCACGAATAGTACCAGGCTCCTCCGAAAACACTGCTTTATGTCTCTTCAACACTGCCTCTACATCTGCGTTATTACAACCCCCTGCTGGTATAACTGAGAATATGCTTGCCCAGTCTAACTTGAAGTTTGTGAGCCAGTTACGGCCAAGGAGGGCTGGTCAGTCACCTTTCACTATCACTAGGGGTAAATCACCACTCTGGTTCCC
>NW_027468680.1:2476775-2484275 GCF_046254945.1 Alosa pseudoharengus
TCACCGATGCTGACTAGTGGCCAATCAGAGTGCAGAACAGGTCAAAACTGATGACCTAAATGAGCTGTGTCTGGTTTGCAAGCATGACCCCCACCTAGTGGACATGCTGCGTAAGACCCTGGTCCATCATCTTTAACAAACGCTACAGCGGACATAGTCTCACACACACACACACACACACCCAGCTCTCTCACAGCCGTATCCAAATACACACAATTCTTTTCTCACTGTATCATCCTCAACTCACACAAACACACACACACACATTCACTGATGGAAACATGCACACATAAACACACGATCACAGGAACACAAATACATTGCTGCATGAGAGCAGTCCTTTGCTGAAGTCCACAACGGTCATCCAGCTCAAAATGTCTTCATTTGCCATCGGATGATCTGGAGGTCCGGAGGCCAAGAGCAGTGCTCCAGCTCTGTGTGTGTGTGTGTGTGTGTCTGTGTGTGTCTGTGTCTGTCTGTGTGTGTGTGTCTGTGTGTGTGTGTGTGCGTGCCTGTGTGTGTGTTTGTATGAAAGCATTCAATTTGATCATTTTGGAATGATTATGTAAGTACTTTGCTTGGTGGTACATATGTGTGTATGTGTGTGTATATATTGTAGGGCGGTGTATTTATATATATGTGTGTGTCTCACACGTGTGTCTGCATCCTCTGGGTGTGTTTTTGTGAGTGTTCAGTGGGCGGGGTATTGTATGGGAAATGGGCGGCGCTTCCGTATTTGGCCGATGGCTGCTCGGAGGACACGCCTTGTCCCGCCCCTTGTCCTGTAGGGTACATCTCATAGGCTGGCCCTTCCTCCAGGGGCGGGGCAAAGCCCAGCCTGTACTGGGTGTACTGCGAGCTGGTTGGGTAGGCGTAGCTGTCATAGGCCACCTGATTGGTGGAGGTCAGAAGGCCGCAGTCTCCACTGAAGTCTGTGCTGGGCGGGGCTTTGCTCTGCGTTGCCCGGGCAACCGTGTTAAAGTGGGAGTATCCGGGGTGGGAGAGGCGGGACTGTGGGCGGACCTCGTAGCGGCCAATGGGGGCGAGGCTGCGGTTGGTTGCCGGGACGGCGGTTGCCGGGGCGGCTGGCGGGGGGTTGGCTGGACGGAACTCCTGATAGAGCAGCGAGCGAGCCGACGGGTGAGTCTCATCTTGGGGCGTCGCTCGGACGTTGTAGTAGCCGTTGGTCGGGTCCTGGGACACACACACACACACACAGATACAGATATAAAGAATTGCACACACACACACAGATATACAGAATTGCACACACACACACACCAATATACTGAATTGCACACACACACACACACACAGATATACAGAATTGCACACACACACACACACACACACAGATATACTGAATTGCACACACACACACACACACACAGATATACTGAATTGCACACACACACACAGACACAGATATACTGAATTGCACACACACACACACACACACACAGATATACTGAATTGCACACACACACAAGCAGATATACTGAATTGCACACACACACATATATACTGAATTGCACACACACACACACACAGATATACTGAATTGCACACACACACACACACACACACACAGATATACTGAACTTCACACACACACAAGCACACACAGATATACTGAATTGTACACACACACATGCACAGATATACTGAATTGCACACACACACACACACACACACACACACACAGAGATATACTGAATTGCACACACACACACACATATATGCAGAATTGCACACACACACACACACACACACACACAGATATACAGAATTGCACACACACACACACACACACAGATATACAGAATTGCACACACACACACAGATATACTGAATTGCACGCACACACACACAGATATACTGATTTGCACGCACACACACACGCACACACATAAAAAGAATTGCACACACACACACACAGATATACAGAATTGCACACAAACACGCACACATTTATGTTCTGTTTGTCTACAACCACATGGGCATCAGTGAACACAGAGAGACACTTAACAGGTGGACTATAGTATAGTATAGTATTTATAGTGTTGGACTATAGTATAGTATAGTATTTATAGTGGAAAAACACAGAGAGACGTATTTATAGTGTTGGACTATAGTATAGTATAGTATTTATAGTGGAAAAACACAGAGAGACACTTAACAGGTGGACTATAGTATAGTATAGTATTTATAGTGGAAAACACAGACACTTAACTGTTGCACTATAGTATAGTATTTAGATTGGAAAACACAGACACTTAACTGTTGGACTATAGTATAGTATTTATATTGGAAAACACAGACACTTAACTGTTGGACTATAGTATAGTATTTATATTGGAAAACACAGACACTTAACTGTTGGACTATAGTATAGTATAGTATTTATAGTGGAAAAACACCAGAGTGATACTAAACAGGTGGACAATGTAAGGGATAATGTATAGAACGCCGGTCATTATTGGGAAAATAAGTCCCGACAGGGCGCACCAGACCCCGACGCGCCAGCGGAATGAATGGACTTATTTTCCCAATACTGACCAGCTTTCTATACATTATCCCGCTTATTATACGGCTACTTGCCAAAACGACAAAATAAACTCGATATGTCTCTTTACATTTATTTGTTACCGTTTCATTGTGGCTTTTGCTGAGAAACAAATAGTTCGCAACACACGCTGAACTTGAATCAAACGTCCTTTAGAACACAGCTGATCAACCGTCTGTCATCACTTTTGAATGAAAATCTATTGCCATTGACAGCGGCCATTATTCAGAGGTCCTTAGACGAAAATAATGACCGGTAGAACTTTGGGAAATCCCATTCAAGTCAATGGAGCGTTCTACTTGCATTGAGAAGAGCCGTATAGTAAAGTATAGTATTATAGACTAGTATATTATTTATAGTATAATATATAGTATAGTATTTATAGTGGAAAAACACCAGCACAGTGAAGTTATTCCTCTTAGTCTTTTTGTCTATATTAGTTTTCAGTTTAGTTCTTAGTTTAGTTCTTTATTATTTGTTTGTTACAATTTTTGGTTAATATCAGGAAAGTTGTGGATAAAGAAAATATTGATCAAGTTGGCCAGGCTAGCACAAATAATGTTTTGAAAATATTGATCAAGTTGGCCAGGCTAGCACAAATAATGTTTTGAAAATATTGATCAAGTTGGCCAGGCTAGCACAAATAATGTTTTGAAAATATTGATCAAGTTGGCCAGGCTAGCACAAATAATGTTTTGGATGATATATTGATCAAGTTGGCCAGGCTAGCACAAATAATGTTTTGGATGATATATTGATCAAGTTGGCCAGGCTAGCACAAATAATGTTTTGGATGATATATTGATCAAGTTGGCCAGGCTAGCACAAATAATGTTTTGGATGATATTAGTTAGGAAATGAAAGCTGGAAAAATAACTGGACATACAGTACCCTCCAGAATGATTGGCACCTCTGCTAAAGTTGACTAAAAAGAGGAATCTAAAATCATCTTCTGGAAATTGATCTTAATGCCTTACGTAAAAACAACACCATGCCAATCTCTAGGTATGGTGAAGGGTATGTGATGATGTGGGGCTATTTTAATTCCAAAGCCCAAGGGAACTTTATCAGGATGCATAGTATCCTGGATCCATGAAATAACTGGCCTTTAAAAATAAAAATCTGCCTGCCTCTATGGGAATTTAACATAGGGGTATGTATACTTGCACCTGTATTTTAAGGAAGAACATTTATTTATTTATGATACATTATTCATTCACAAAGAATATTGGTGTCATTAACTCATTGAATGCCAAGCTGTTTTCGGGAGCTTTGTCCTAGAGTGCCAGCAGTCTACACCAGGGGTTCCCAAAGTGGGGGTCGCGGGACGGCGAGGGGTGGTTCGCGAAATTTTTTCCATAAATCAAATAAATTTGGAAAAAATAAAATTCTGAAAAATGATGACTGGATAAGATCACCATTCACTGTAACCACCGCAAGTCATCTGTCAGCCGGCATGGAGGACGCACTGGTTGAGCTGTCATGTGACCGCACTTTAAAGACAGATTTTAATTCCAAGACGCTTGCTGAGTTCTGGATTTCAGTCGAGAGGGAATATCCACAGCTATCCAAGGCCGCGATGGACATACTGACGCCGTTCTTTGCACTGAAATATATTAAAAACAAATACAGATCGCGTCTAAATGTGGAGGATGATCTCCGTGTGGCCGTCTCCACAATTAAACCAAGAATGGACTTGCTGTGTTCCGCGCATAGCGCGCATCCATCTCATTAGATGAGATTAACGCTGAAACGTAGTTGCCAAAATGTAAATATGCGCAGCAACAATGTACATATGTTTACAACAGTTTGTGGATATTACCCTGACTGAGATATTCTTCTGTTAAAGCAACACCAAATAATTTTTTGTACATTAAAATATTGTTTCCAAAATCATCAACTCGTAACAGGGTGAACGGCACTTCTGCATTCTCTTCGCGACCCTCTATCGGCTATAACCGCAAGTTTGCCAGATCGGGTAGCGGATCTGTAGTTCGATGGAATGAGACATAAGAAACTACAAATTTGACTTGCTTCTGATGTCGCAATACATTATACTTTCATAAAATCATGCAACGTACTCTACCTTGTCTGTAGACATCGTTATTTCCAAAGCCAGTGCTGGATAAACAAGCGTGAGTGCGACAGGAAAAGTGCTTTGGTGTTGCTTTAAAATGGAAATTAAAGGAGAATTCCGGTGTGACCTAAAGTGTTTTGAAACATGATACCGAGTGTGAACGTATGTCTCATAGCCCATCTTGGCTTGTCCCCTGCACTCCGAAATCTGGCGCTAGTTAACCGATGCTACCAACAAGGCGGTCCATGGTGGTGCCTTGGCATCGGCATAGCCATGCAAATAAATCACTGTTTTACACCATTTACGAGGCTCAATGTATCTCCACACTTCATTGGTAGACTTCCAAGGGCCCTGACATTTAAAACGAGACATTGAGAACTTTGAAAAAGCAGGTTTTTAAGGTAGTTTACTTACAAGACGATTTATACCGACAGTATCTTCTCGAAGTTTAGCGTTTGCAGCCATCTTGAATTTAGTCACGATAAGTCGAGCGACGAGTAAGAATGAACAGGTATGATAAGGGATCAGATTCCAAAAATAATTCTGTGGAAATGCATGGATTACAGTTTCTTCCAGTAGCAGCAACTGGAATCTATGCATTTCCACGGAATTATTTTTGGAATCTGATCCCTTATCATACCTGTTCATTCTTACTCGTCGCTGGACTTATCGTGACTAAATTCAAGATGGCTGCAAACGCTAAACTTCGAGAAGATACTGTCTGTATAAATCGTCTTGTAAGTAAACTACCAGTGCTTTTTCAAAGTTCTCAATGTCTCGTTTTAAATGTCAGGGCCCTTGGAAGTCTACCAATTAAGTGTGGAGATACATTGAGCCTCGTAAATGGTGTAAAACAGTGATTTATTTGCATGGCTATACCGATGCCGAGGCACCACCATTGACCGCCTTGCTGGTAGCATCGGCTAACTAGCGCCAGATTTCGGAGTGCAGGGGACAAGCCGAGATGGGCTATGAGACATACGTTCACACTCGGTATCATGTTTCAAAACACTTTAGGTCAAAATCACACCGGAATTCTCCTTTAAAGTAATGTTTCAAAGTTACGTTTGCACATGAGAGCAATAATGTGCACTCATGGATATAATTTTTTTACTAAGGTATTCTGCTTTTATCATATAGTAAAGTTCTATATGTAAAATCATAACAGGCTGCTCTGTTCTTTTGTGTTGTCATTAAGCCCGTGTTTGGATAAGCCTAGTGCGTATGGCCGGTGCGCACATTTTATTTTATTTTTTGAGTCACATCCAGGGATAGTGGGGGTCGCCAGTCTCTGGCACGGTTATTTTGGGGTTGATGATTTTTGTACAGCCACAGCATATTCTGTGTTATAGCTATGAACACATACAATGGCTCGTTTGAAAGGTGAGACTTTAAGCTCTCAGTGGGTGCAAACCGTGTATTTCTACACGCCTCTGTTCCTGAGAAATTCCAAGCTAAACAGTGGCTAGTTTTCATCAAAATCGCTGTTTTTTTCTAGAAATGGAGATATAACATCTTTCATGAAATATATGTATAAGTGTTGCCTGTTACTTACTTGTGTAAACTTTCCGGGAAGTGATCAGCGAGACCTGGCGAGACCTAGTGATAGACCCACAAAAATGGCCTGGTTTTGACCTGACGTGCATGCGTCACTGATTCGACCCAAAGCGGCAACCGAGTTATGATAAAATGTCCAGATTGTGCGTTTTCATGAGTTTTCGATCGTCATATATTTCATTTCCATTAATCACAGAGTTCCCAAAATCACATATAAGGTGTGTTAGAGTGTCTAGTTTCGTAATTTAAAAAAAAAAGCTAAAAACGTAATATTACATTTTTGGCACTCAACGCATGTGAAGGAAAAACGTAATATTACGTGTTTGGCACTCAATGAGTTAAAGGTTGGATATTTCCTCTTTTTTTTTTACTTAGGGCATTTCCAAAAGATGATTTTATATTCCTCTTTTTAGTCAACTTTAGCAGAGGTGCCAATCATTCTGGAGGGTACTGTATGTCATAAATCCAGTTATTACCTGTTGAATAATCTGTCTAACAGCCCGGCTGCACCCGTTGCTTTATGGTGTGTGTGTGTGTGTGTGTGTGTGCGTGCGTGCGTACCTTGAGCTCGTACTCCTCGCTCTGCGGTGAGTGTGTTTTGGTGTGTGTGTGTGTGTGTGTGTGTGTGTGAGTGTGTGTGTGTGTGTGTGTGTGCGTACCTTGAGCTCATACTCCTCGCTCTGCGGTGTGTGTGTTTCGGTGTGTGTGTCAGGCTTGAGCTCCATGTGCTCCTTGAAGGGCTGAGTGGAGGGAGAGAGGGAGACAGAGGGGAGAAACTAGAGTGTCAGACGGAACACACAGACCACACACACACACACACACACGCACACACACACACACACACACACACACACACACACACACACACACGCATGCATGCATGCATGCACACACACAAACACATATACATACATACACACACACACGCACACACACACATATACACACAGACACGCCCACCCAAATAGAGCACACACATACACAAACACACACAGGCACACGCAGGGGGAGGGATAAGAGGAGGAGGAGTAGAGGAGGAGAGGAGGAGCAGAGGAGAGAGAGGAGGAGAACAGGCCATCAGCTTAAGGTGGCTTTCAGAGAAAAGGAAGGTTAGTCAGTCAGCAGCAGAAAACCAGGTGGACAGGGCTATATTAGGGCCTCTAGATTAGGGTCAGGGGATAGCGAGATTAGGGCCTCTAGATTAGGGTCAGGGGATGGCGAGATTAGGGCCTCTTGATTAGGGTCAGGGGAGGGTGAGATTAGGGCCTCTAGATTAGGGTCAGGGGAGGGCGAGATTAGG
>NW_027468680.1:2489275-2496775 GCF_046254945.1 Alosa pseudoharengus
GGCACATCATTTCAACATGCTGCTATTTAGCCTACTAATTAATGCCTATTGTACTTTGTTTTTTGCAAAAAGAAAGAAATCCTTAATAACATAAGAAGTCATTCACATTAGGCTACTTTACGCACTGTAACCCACTGCACAGCAGTGCAACGTGCATGTTCACATTTTTAGTAACAACCGCCAAACTTGCTTGCTTGCCTACATCTAAGTTTTCCGACTATTTTTCTTACCTTCTTTTTTCTGCTGCTCTTACGTTCTGAACATCTCGCACACTGCCATTGCCCGATGTCAGTTCTGAGTCATCACTCCATAATCTGTCTCCCTTTTAAATGCCTATTCCCTGAATGGTAGGCTACAATGACTATGTGTTTTATATATAATATCGAAACAAAATAACCCAGTCAGTCTCATATACAAGATGTTTAGGCCTCCAATACTGGCAGCTGGGCTCATAGGTTGCAGATTTGCTTAGTGGCCTACCAAGGCTCTGCAACGAGACGCGACATGGGAGATGAATCATCGGTCAACTTGCACTGTAGCCTATTCTACTTTCTTATTGCACACTGGAGAGGAAAACATGCTGGTAGGCTACGATAGGCTTCTTAATTTAAACTTTGTAACATTTAGTGTGTGTGTGTGTGTGTGTGTGCGTGCGTGAGGGGTTGCTCAGTGAAACATCGGAATACACCAATTCCGCAACACCGTCTCTGATAGATAAACAAAGCAGCATGCATAGAAGCAACTAGGCCAAACTGCCTGATGAAAATTTGACTATTTCAAAGTGTGCTCGTTTTTTTCGGATGTAGGTAACACAATTTAACAATGTATAGGCTATATTTTTTTCATTTGATTGGTTCAACCGCCACCCGCCCGAATTTAATTAAAATATTATATTTCTTCACGTCATCCGCCCGATCCGCGGTTTAACCGCGGAGTCCGCGGCTGTAACCGCGAACCGCGCATCTCTAGTGTGTGTGTGTGTGTGTGTATGTGTGTGTAATGCCCACTGGAACCAGCTCTGTGCCAATCACATGACCATTAGGTGTGTGTGTGTGTGTGTGTGTGTGTGTGTGTGTGTGTAATGCCCACTGGAACCAGCTCTGTGCCAATCACATGACCATTAGGTGTGTGTGTGTGTGTGTGTGTGTGTGTGTGTGTGTGTGTGTGTATGTGTATGTGTGTGTGATGCCCACTGGAACCAGCTCTGTGCCAATCACATGACCATTAGGTGTGTGTGTGTGTGTGTGTGTATGTGTGTGTGATGCCCACTGGAACCAGCTCTGTGCCAATCACATGACCATTAGGTGTGTGTGTGTGTGTGTGTGTGTGTGTATGTGTGTGTAATGCCCACTGGAACCAGCTCTGTGCCAATCACATGACCATTAGGTGTGTGTGTGTGTGTGTGTGTGGGATGCCCACTGGAACCAACTCTGGGGGGGGGCGTCATGGGCCAATCACATTAAGGGTAGTGCAGTTGTGTGTGTGTGTGTGTGTGTGTGTGTGTGTGTGTCTGTGTGTGTGTGAGTGTACCTGTCTCTTTGAGAGTGATGATCATGGTTCCCGGTCCGAAGGCGTTCCAGGCGGTGCAGTTGTAGGTGGACTGGAAGTCGGCCTCTATGACGCTGGTGATGGTGAGTGTGGAGAGAACAGCGCCCCCCTGTGGCACAGCTTTGCTCTGCTCCACCGTGTAGCGTTCCAGTAGAGTGCCCCTCTCCTTCTCCAGCACATTCTCCTTCCAGGCCCACACCTACACACACACGTTATACACACACACACACACGTTATACACACACACACACACACACGTTATACACACACACACACACACATCACACACACGTTATACACACACACACACACACACACACGTTATACACACACACACATCACACACGTCACACACACATTATACACACACATCACACACACGTCACACACACGTTATACACACGTTATACACACACACACACCTACACACACATCACACACACATCACACACACACACACACATCATACACACACACACACACACACACACACACACACACACACATCACACACACACATGTCATAATCTCACACACACATCATACACAGCCAGCCGTGGCCTACTGGTTAGCGCTTCGGACTTGTAACCGGAGGGTTGCCGGTTCAAACCCTGACCAGTAGGCACGGCTGAAGTGCCCTTGAGCAAGGCACCTGACCCTTCACTGCTCCCCGAGCGCCGCTGTTGTTGCAGGCAGCTCACTGCGCCGGGATTAGTGTGTGCTTCACCTCACTGTGTGTTCACTGTGTGCTGAGTGTGTTTCACTAATTCACGGATTGGGATAAATGCAGAGACCACATTCAAAAGAGTATATATACTTATACTTACTTACTTATACACACACACACACACATCATACACATCACACACACACACATCATACACATCACACACACACACGTCACACACACACACACATCACACACACACACACACATGCCTCCTGATCTTGTCTGGCGGCGTGGTGGAGGAAGAGAGAGAGAGAGAGGGGGGGAGGGGGGGGGGGGACTCACAATCTTGTCTGGGGGGGGGGTGCTGGCGATGTAGCAGCGGATTTCTCCTCGCTCCCCTCTGACCGCATACTGGACCGCATCACTGGAGATTATGGGGGGACCTGGGAACACACACACACACACACACTTCACAATTTATACTTTTACACACACACACACTTCACAATTTATACTTTTACACATACACACACACTTCACAATTTATACTTTTATACACACACACACTTCACAATTTATACTTTTACACACACACACACACTTCACAATTTATACTTTTATACACACACACACACTTCACAATTTATACTTTTACACACACACACACTTCACAATTTATACTTTTATACACACACACACACACTTCACAATTTATACTTTTACACACACACACACTTCACAATTTATACTTTTACACACACACACACACTTCACAATTTATACTTTTACACACACACACACACACACATTTCACGATTTATACTTTTACACACACACACACACACTTCACAATTTATACTTTTACACTCACACACTTTACAATTTATACTTTTACACACACACGCACACTTCACAATTTATACTTTTATACACACAAACACACACACACTTCACAATTCATACTTTTACACACACACACACACACACACTTCACGATTTATACTTTTACACACACACACTTCACAATTTATACTTTCACTTCTACACATTCTATACAGTATGTCTATATTCAATTCAATTCAAGGTTGCTTTATTAGGATTTATAGTTATATACTGTTATTTACTCACAATTTAAACTTTTACACACACACACACACTTCACAATTTGTACTTTTACACACACTTCACAATTTAAACTTTTACACACACACACACACTTCACAATTTATACTTTTACACACACACACACTTCACAATTTCTACTTTTACACACACACACACACACACACTTCACAATGTATACTTTTACACACACACACACACACACACACACTTCACAATTTATACTTTCACTTCTACACATTCTATACAGTATATCTATATTCAATTCAATTCAATTCAAGGTTACTTTATTAGCATTTATAGTTATATACTGTTATTAAACTGTAGGAGCCAAAATCATTTATGTCACTGTCTTTGTGAGTCATCTCCCTCTAGTGGCTGGGCCTTTAACCTGTATGGGCAGGTGATGCTACATGGAGGGTGTCTCCCTCTAGTGGCTGGGCCTTTAACCTGTATGGGCAGGTGATGCTACCTGGAGGGTGTCTCCCTCTAGTGGCTGGGCCTTTAACCTGTATGGGCAGTTGATGCTACCTGGAGGGCGTGGCCGGAGCAGGAAGCTACAGTCTTCGACCGCAGAAGTCTGAGGAGAAGCTCCAAATCTTTGCAATCCTTATTTGGATTAACTTTACGAGCCTATGAACTTTATATTTTCATTTATTTGTAATAAACCCTCCTATACTTTTGGATATCAAAACCCCTGTGGACGTGGATTATTCTCCTTTGGACAAGTGGGTCAGACATTCTAGCTCAGCCACCATAGTGGTCAATAGGACAACAAAAGAAACCACTACAACTTCCTCACATATGATCTAATTCCACACTACAAGGTACATCATTTGGTATCAGATCCTCCTGAGTCCTACAGATTTAAGCAGTTCAACAATCTCTTCTGGACACACACACAGATTTAAGCAGTTCAACAATCTCTTCTGGATTTTACCGTTTTAAGGGGAAAGGAAACAATGTCTTTTCCAAATCAACTTCCTGACACACACACACATAGAAACACACACACAAGGGAACAGCACAAAGTGACCATCATTGTGTGTGTGTTTGTGTGAGTGTGTGTGATTGTGTGTGTGTGTGTTTGTGTGAGTGTGTGTGAGTGTGTTTGTGTGAGTGAGTGTGTGTGTGAGTGTGTGTGTGAGTGAGTGTGTGTGTTTGTGTTTGTGTGAGTGAGTGTGTTTGTGTGTGTGTGTGTGTTTGTGTGAGTGTGTGTGTGAGTGTGTTTGTGTGAGTGAGTGTGTTTGTGTGAGTGAGTGTGTGTGTGTGAGTGTGTTTGTGTGAGTGAGTGTGTGTGTGTGTGAGTGTGTGTGAGTGAGTGTGTGAGTGTGTGTGTGTGTGTGAGTGTGTTTGTGTGAGTGAGTGTGTGAGTGTGAGTGTGTGTGTGAGTGAGTGAGTGTGTGAGTGTGTGTGTGAGTGCATGTCTGACCGTTGACTGTGAGGGAGACCTCGGTCTTTCCGACTCCTATCCGGGGCACGATGGCTTGGCACACATATTTGCCCGCGTCCGCTTGGCTCACAGACTTCAGGTGCAGCTGATTGTGATTACTGAGCACCTGGTGGAGATCAACACATTATTATTATTATCATCATCATTATCATCATTATTATAGTATGCACATAGTGTAGTGTGTATGTGTACTATATAGTATGCAGATAGTGTGTATGTATGTGTAGTGTGTATGTGTACTATATAGTATGCAGATAGTGTGTATGTAATGTGTAGTGTGTATGTGTACTATATAGTATGCAGATAGTGTGTATGTATGTGTAGTGTGTATGTGTACTGTGTAGTGTGCAGATAGTGTGTATGTAATGTGTAGTGTGCATGTTCAGGGTGCATGTATAGTGTGTTGGGCCAGACCATGTGTGTGTGTGTGTGTGCGTGTGTGTGTGTGCGTGTGTGTGTGTGTGTGTACCATGCTAGTGCACTTCTTGGTCCAGGTGAGGGTGAGGGGGGATTGTGTGTGTGTGTGTGTGTGTGTGTGTGTACCATGCTAGTGCCCTTCTTGGTCCAGGTGAGGGTGAGGGGGGGGTTGCCGGCCCACTTGCAGTTCAGGCTGACGTCCGATCCAACGTCCACTACCATGGGCGGAGACTCCGCCACCAGCATCGGCCCGACTGAGGAAGAGAGAGAGGGAGGGAAGGAGGGAGGGAGGGAAGGAGAGAGAGGGAGGGAGGGAGAGAGAGAGGGAGGGGGAGAGGGAGGGAGGGAAGGAGAGAGAGAGAGGGAGAGGGAAGGAGAGAGAGAGGGAGAGTTGATGGTTAAAATGTGTGTTTTAAAAGACCAGTTGATGGTCATAATGGTCATATTGTTTGTTTAAAAGACCAGTTGATGGTCATAATGTGTGTTTTAAAGACCAGTTAGTTGATGGTCATATTATGTGTTTTAAAGACCAGTTGATGGTCATGTTGTGTGTTTTAAAGACCAGCTGATGGTCATGTTGTGTGTTTTAAAGACCAGTTGATGGTCATGTTGTGTGTTTTAAAGACCAGTTGATGGTCATGTTGTGTGTTTTAAAGACCAGTTAGTTGATGGTCATATTATGTGTTTTAAAGACCAGTTGATGGTCATGTTGTGTGTTTTAAAGACCAGCTGATGGTCATATTGTGTGTTTTAAAGACCAGTTAGTTGATGGTCATATTATGTGTTTTAAAGACCAGCTGATGGTCATGTTGTGTGTTTTAAAGACCAGTTGATGGTCATGTTGTGTGTTTTAAAGACCTGTTGATGGTCATGTTGTGTGTTTTAAAGACCAGTTAGTTGATGGTCATATTATGTGTTTTAAAGACCAGTTGATGGTCATGTTGTGTGTTTTAAAGACCAGCTGATGGTCATGTTGTGTGTTTTAAAGACCAGTTGATGGTCATGTTGTGTGTTTTAAAGACCTGTTGATGGTCATGTTGTGTGTTTTAAAGACCAGTTAGTTGATGGACATATGATGTGTTTTAAAGACCAGTTGATGGTCATGTTGTGTGTTTTAATGACCAGTTAGTTGATGGTCATATGATGTGTTTTAAAGACCAGTTGATGGTCATGTTGTGTGTTTTAAAGACCAGTTGATGGTCATGTTGTGTGTTTTAAAGACCAGTTGATGGTCATGTTGTGTGTTTTAAAGACCAGTTAGTTGATGGTCATATTATGTGTTTTAAAGACCAGTTGATGGTCATGTTGTGTGTTTTAAAGACCAGTTGATGGTCATGTTGTGTGTTTTAAAGACCAGTTGATGGTCATGTTGTGTGTTTTAAAGACCTGTTGATGGTCATGTTGTGTGTTTTAAAGACCAGTTGATGGTCATGTTGTGTGTTTTAAAGACCAGTTGATGGTCATGTTGTGTGTTTTAAAGACCAGTTAGTTGATGGTCATATTATGTGTTTTAAAGACCAGTTGATGGCCATGTTGTGTGTTTTAAAGACCAGTTGATGGCCATGTTGTGTGTTTTAAAGACCAGTTGATGGCCATGTTGTGTGTTTTAAAGACCAGCTGATGGCCATGTTGTGTGTTTTAAAGACCAGTTAGTTGATGGTCATGTTGTGTGTTTTAAAGGGGAAGTTAGTTGATGGTCATGTTGTGTGTTTTAAAGACCAGTTGATGGTCATGTTGTGTGTTTTAAAGACCAGTTGATGGTCATGTTGTGTGTTTTAAAGACCTGTTGATGGTCATGTTGTGTGTTTTAAAGACCAGTTGATGGTCATGTTGTGTGTTTTAAAGACCAGTTGATGGTCATGTTGTGTGTTTTAAAGACCAGTTAGTTGATGGTCATATTATGTGTTTTAAAGACCAGTTGATGGTCATGTTGTGTGTTTTAAAGACCAGTTGATGGTCATGTTGTGTGTTTTAAAGACCTGTTGATGATCATGTTGTGTGTTTTAAAGACCAGTTGATGGTCATGTTGTGTGTTTTAAAGACCAGTTGATGGTCATGTTGTGTGTTTTAAAGACCAGTTGATGGTCATGTTGTGTGTTTTAAAGACCAGTTGATGGTCATGTTGTGTGTTTTAAAGACCAGTTAGTTGATGGTCATATTATGTGTTTTAAAGACCAGTTGATGGCCATGTTGTGTGTTTTAAAGACCAGTTGATGGCCATGTTGTGTGTTTTAAAGACCAGTTGATGGCCATGTTGTGTGTTTTAAAGACCAGCTGATGGCCATGTTGT
>NW_027468680.1:2511775-2514275 GCF_046254945.1 Alosa pseudoharengus
CTGTAAGATATCCAACAGGGGAGTGAGGCATCGGGGCATGACCCAATCACATTTCTGCATCGGGGCATGACCAATCACATTTCTGCATCATCTGCATCGGGGCATGACCCAATCACATTTCTGCATGCTGCCTCCTAAGATACATTCATTTTGCCAAATGTTGAAGGCAGCGTAGATGTATCCTTCATGCTGCCAATTCTATGAATTGTGAGCAGCTGTTGCTGCAGTCGAATGTTACGTTATTCTGTTTTCTGGTATCCTGGCAACAGCATTCTGTGTTGCTATCTTGCTAAACTGTCTGAAACAAAGTTCCTAGCTGGTACCTTGATGCCTGCTACAGCAAGTGACTCGTTAGAGAGCTGAAGGCAGCGAGACAGCAGACAGCTACTTTTCATTTCATATAGACCCATAGACCGTTTCAGAATGCTGGACAATCTGGACTGTGACGTCACCCATTCACTAGCATTCATTTTTTAAACCCAGGAAGTTTTCCCAATGGGTGGCACCTACAGTAGGTGGGATAAGGAAGTATCTTCCCCATTCTAATCAATGGGTGTATGTCATTTTGCACAAGCTTGCTAATCTCGACGGATACATACGTCTATATCATGTTTCGTTAATATAATGAGACAACAGCTTTCATAAGTATTACACATATGAATTCATTCCTGTCGTCTTAGCTAGCTAAAGTTAGCTCCTACCCAAGTAACAACCTGGGAGTGCTTACTGTTAGCTTAGCATGCTAATACACCAGTACCTGCTAGCACGCTAGCTTGCTTTATATGCTAAGATAAGTAAAAATACAAACTAAGTCCCTCGTGTGGTGGTCATTTTAAACATTATACGATACTTCCTTGAAGTAACCTGCATGTAAATCCATATTGTGTTGGAACATAGCATGTAGGCTATGTAGTGATGCAGTCACATATTCCCATTCAATCTCCACAGACCAATCGCTGCCTTGTCCCACAAAACCGGACTCTACAGACTGAAGACAGGCCCTTGGAAAAGTCCTTCAGCTCAAGAAGGTTCTTCTGCAGGATCGCTGCCAACATCATGAGCTCATTATGACATCATCACAGTTCCAGGAAGACCTTGTGGAGCCACGGCTGAAGGTGACAGAGAGGAAGATGAGGATGATGATGAGGAGATGACACTGACTATGCTTAAGGTGATGAAGATGGATATGGTTTTGCTGCTAGATGACAAAGAAGATGATGATGATGGCAAATAGCACTGACATGGCTGATAAAAACAGCATTGATCACGCGGCTAAGTGTGCTGGCCATGCAGGAAACGGTATGCTGGTGGTGGGGAGGGGGGGGGGTGTGTGGAATGTTGACACGTCTAGACGTTTTTATGGGAACCCTGACATTCCGTGCCAATGCCTTTATGACATCATCGGTTCTATGTGCCAACCATGAGTCACCTGGCTCTGAGTCACCTGACTCTTCTCTATGTTGAATGGACGTCTCTCTGATTTGTCCTTTGTGTGTGTGTGTGTGTGTGTGACTAAGAGAGAGTATATTTGTATGTGTGTGAGTGTATGTGTGTGAGAGACTGAGAGAGAGAGAGACAGAGAGAGATGTGTGACTAAGAGAGAGAAAGTATATATGTATGTGTGTGAGAGACAGAGAGACAGAGACTGAGAGAGAGAGAGAGAGAGAGTATGTGTATGTTTATACAAGTTTTACAGAGCACTTGTGTGTGTGTGTGTGTGTGACTGAGAGAGAGAGAGACAAAGAGAGAGTGTGTGTGTGTTTATATGTATGTTTATATGAGAGGCAGAGAGAGAGTGTTTGTATGTTTATATGAGTTTTACAGACCACTTGTTAATCTGTAGTCACTCTCCATATTGTTGAGGTCAAGGTTTTTGTAGCTGCAGGCACAATGTGTCCACGGTCATTTGCTAAATGATCGACATCTTTTGCATCTTCTGTCCAAGAAACACACACGCACACACGCACACACACACACAAGGAATCACACTCAGGCTTCCTTACTCAGCCAGGTGAGGCGAACGGAGTAACGAGCCTTTAAAGTGTGTGAAGTGCGTCATCGGAAGTGCTCATTCCATCATACCAAAGATCCTTGATTACTAACATTCATATTTATTTATTAAATAATCCATTGCGTCTGACTCACAATCTGCTGTGACGAGGTAGGCAAGACGACTGGACACACCAGCTGATGTGACTCATGGGAGATATCGCAGAATTTTGTTTACGGTTTAAATGTCCTTCTTATTCATTAAAATGAACATGATGAGTGACCAAACAAGTGATTTTCTTATATGTGATTTCTGCAACAGTGGTACCTTTTGATATTCTGTTATTGTATACTGTAGGGACACACTGATGACACACATGTAGCCTAGCCTAGCTAGTGTAACCGAGTCATTTGTCCACCGCTCACGGCCCTCGAACCCGCACACCACCGGCACGGTAGTGGAACACCAAGGCTTCCAACTCAGCAGTTAGAAGCGTTCTTAAGGTTAGGG
>NW_027468680.1:2534275-2536774 GCF_046254945.1 Alosa pseudoharengus
TCACGATTTCGATTTTATATCGAAATCGTTCGAAATTACATCTCAATCTCGAACTTCGAATTTAAAAGTAGTGTAGCGTTGGCGCATAAAGACTGTGTTAGCGTTCTCTAGCGAAAGGCATGCTGGGACACGAGGGTGAACAATCGGGGGGTTTATGTCGTTATTCTCCTAAGTTAGAAGTGTAAAGTTAGTGTCTTTATCGTAACCTGTTTCCCTTTTTAGTTATCCCTCATGTGTGTTCCTTTTGGTGTGGGGGGCTGGACCTCCCCTGTTGGTGTAGTATGTGTGTTTCCTTGACCTGCCCTGTGTGTATTGTAATCTGTGTCTGAGTCCCTGCCCTCGTTCGTGAGCCAATAAAGCTGCTATTGAACAACGTTGGTGTCGTGTGCATTAAACGTTACAGTAGAATCGACGATGCAGCCACACCCCCAATGTCACATCCAGCATCTATGCCAAGACGCACAAACGCACGTGCTGAACTGCAGCATCAACACTCCTCTAATTTTAGGCTGCAGCCAGTTCAAATATACACATCAACCTACCATCAAAGCCCCTCTTGCTACTTTGAAATCACCGGTGTGGAAGTACTCGTTCATTCACGTCAATTAAAACTAACTTACCCTACTCAACTAGCAAGTGAAAAGATGATCTAGTTACAGTCCAAAGTTACTTTAAGGCTTAAAATGCACATTGATCCATGAACACTAACCTTGGGTCTCTTCGAAGTGTGCTGAAACGATCAAATTATAATTCTGTGTTGTTTCATTTCACTATGTTCACGTGTCTGTTTTAGCCTAATGTTGGTTCTGTTTACATTACAACCTTGCGGTTGGAACGGTTTCAAAGCGGTTTCAAAATAAAAGCCCCCGGAAACAGAAAAGGAAAATGCCAAAAAGAGTAAATAACACATAAGGAATGCATTAATAGTAATGTTGAAAAAAAGATCGAAAATCGAATCGAATCGTGACTTTAAAATCGAAAATTGCATCGAATCGAGGATTTGGAGAATCGTGACACCCCTAGGCTATTCGCATGAAATTTTCATCGGACATTGGTATTAACTTAGGTAATCCACACATATATAAAAATCCAAACATTAATGTCTAAAAGTAGAGTTATGAGTAAAAAAGTTGAATGGCACAGGGAAAAAGTATTGAACACACTAAGAAAAAGCAGTACACAAAGGCAAGGAATGGCCAGGAACGAGCTGGAATCTATAAGTAGTTAGAGAAATTATCCCTCCTATCTGTGCAAATTGACATAAGCTGGGTTAGTACATACTGGTGGGCTATAAAAAGGTTTTCTGTTACCAAGGTGTCACACAAGAAACATTTCATGATGGGCAAAAGCAAAGAGCTCTTCCAAGACCTTTGCAACCTTATTGTTGCAAAACATATCAATGGAACTGGTTACAGATGTACTTCAAAACTTCAGAATCATCCAGCAAGCAGTATTGGAGCCATTACTGTGTGTGTGTGTGTGTGTGTGTGTGTGTGTGTGTATGTGTGTGTGTGTGTGTGTGTGTGTGTGTGTGTGTGCGCGCGCGCGTGCGTGTGTGCGCGCGCGCGTGCGTGCGTGCGTGTGTGTGTGCGTGCGTGCGTGCGTGTGTGTGTGTGTGTGTGTGGTAGTGGTGTTTTCAACTCATCCTGAGAGGCCTTTACGTTTCCTAGCTTCTCTTCCTCTTCCTGTAGGACAACAATCATCCAATCAGATGGCTGCAAATAGAAACCAACCTGAATAATACTAAATACCAACCAATCAGATAATGCCACACAAACCAACCTGAATAATACTAAATACCAACCAATCAGATAATGCCACACAAACCAACCTGAATGACACCTGCAGCCAAGCCAACCAATCAGACAGCTGCTGAGTGTGGAACACGTGGCCTGTGTCGAGGAGCCTCCTCTCCCCTCTCTTCTCCCCTCATCCCCCCCTCTCTTCTCCTCTTTTCTCCCCCTCTCTCCTCCTCTCTTCTCCCCTCATCTCCCCCTCTCCTCTCCTCCCCCCTCTATTCTCCCCTCATCTCCCCCTCTCTCCTCCTCTTTTCTTTTCTCCCCCTCTCTTCTCCTCTTTTCTTTTCTCCCCCTCTCTTCTCCTCTTTTCTCCTCTCCTCCCCCCTCTCTTCTCCCCTCATCTCCCCCTCTCCTCTCCTCTCTTCTCCTCTCCCTCTTCTCTCCTCATCTCCCCCTCTCTTCTCCTCTTTTCTTTTCTCCCCCTCTCTCCTCCTCTCCTCTCCTCCCCCCTCTCCTCTCCCCTCATCTCCCCCTCTCTCCTCCCCTCCTCTCTTCTCCCTCTCATCTCCCCCTCTCTCCTCCTCTTTTCTCCTCTCTTCTCCCCTCATCTCCCCCTCTCTTCTCCACTCATCTCCCCCTCTCTTCTCCCCCTCTCTTCTTCTCTCTTCTCCCCCTCTCTTCTCCCCTCATCTCCCCCTCTCTTCTCCTCTCTTCTCCCCCTCTCTTCTCCTCTTTTCTCCTCTCTTCTCCCCTCATCTCC
>NW_027468680.1:2539473-2546973 GCF_046254945.1 Alosa pseudoharengus
GGGTCTATTTCCATAACATGTGTTTTGTCTAGGTGCTTACTGTAGATCTTACATGCCAATGCCAGTTACATCTTGGGAGGAATGAATACAATTATTTTTTATTCAGTACATTTTGTCTTTTCACAGTTTTTTCTGATACCAGAAAATGCCCATTTTGAGAACTACGTGCGTGCATGCGTGCGTACGTGCTTGCGTGCGTGTGTGCGTGCATACATGCGTGCATATGTGTGTGGGTGTGCATATGTAGACTATGTATATTTGGGAAGGGGGCACAGAAGATTGTGTGTGTGTGTGTGTGTGTTTGTGTGTGTGTGTTTAGGTGGGAGGGTGAGTATATCATAGAGCTAATGAATGAAAAACAGAGTTGGCTGATGAAAAGAAAACAACTTAACTCATCCCTTCTCGCTACCATTTCCAACACACTCACTTACACTCTCTCACACACACACACACTCTCTCTCAGCCCCAACACACACTCTCTCTCACACCTCACACACACACACCCCTACACACACACACTCTCACACCCCCAACACACACACACACACACACTCTTTCTCATACACCCCAACAGACACACACACACACACACACACACTCTCTCTCTCTCTCACACAACCCCAACACACACACACAAAAACTCTTTCTCATACACCCCAACAGACACACACACACTCTCTCTCTCACACCCCCAACACACACACACTTTCTCAGCCGCAACACACACACTCTCTCTCACTCCTACCTCATCACAACACACACTGCTAACAAAGGCATCGCAGCACAAACACACATTCATCCAGTCAGACAATGCTGATGTAATCTAACGTATTCAGACTAACAGAATACATTGCGAAATACGTTCAGTAATACAGTGCATCCAGAAAGTTTTCAGACCTTTTCAAGTTTTCCACATTTTGTTATGTTTCAGATTCATCTTACTGTAAAATGGATTCAAATATTTTTTTTTCTCATCAATCTACACACAATGCTCCAACACTCCACAAAAAAGCAGGTGTTCTGAGTGTTTTGTAAATGTATAAAAAATAAAAGACTGAAATATATCATTTACATAAGTATTCAGACCCTTTGTTATGACGCTTGCAATTTAGCTCTGGTGCCTCCTACTTCTATCAATGGTCCTTGAGATGCTTCTACAACTTGATTGGAGTCCACCTGTGCCTAAATGAATTCACTGGACATTATTAGGAGAGGCACACATCTCTTTATAGAAGGTCTCACAGTTGATGGTGTATGTCAGAGCGCTTTCTAAGCTTTAAGCGAGTGAAAACCAAGAGAGAATTGTCCGTAGACCTGCGAGACAGGGTTGTGTGAAGACACATATCTGGTGAAGGACACAAGACCATTTCTGCAGCATTGAAAGTGCCCAAGAGCACAGTAGCCTCTATCATTCTCAAATGGAAAAGTTTGGAACAACCAACAGTCTTCCTACTGTAGATCTGGCCGCTCAGCCAAACTGAGTATTCCGGGATGAAGGGCCTTGGTCAGACAGGTAACCAAGGACCCAACGGTCACTATGAATGAGATCCAGAGTTCCTTTGAGAAGATGAGAGAAGCGTAAAGAAGGACAAACATCAGTGCAGCTCAGTAGCACTGTAGCTCATGAACATGCCCCCAGAGTGCAGCACTGTAGCTCATGAACATGCCCCCAGAGTGTAGCACTGTAGCTCATGAACATGCCCCCAGAGTGCAGCACTGTAGCTCATGAACATGCCCCCAGAGTGCAGCACTGTAGCTCATGAACATGCCCCCAGAGTGTAGCACTGTAGCTCATGAACATGCCCCCAGAGTGTAGCACTGTAGCTCATGAACATGCCCCCAGAGTGTAGCACTGTAGCTCATGAGCATGCCCCCAGAGTGTAGCACTGTAGCTCATGTACATGCCCCCAGAGTGTAGCACTGTAGCTCATGAACATGTCCCCAGAGTGCAGCACTGTAGATCATGAACATGCCCCCAGAGTGTAGCACTGTAGCTCATGAACATGCCCCCAGAGTGTAATTGAAACAAACGTAATTGAAGCATGTTTAGAGTCGATTTTTGTAGAAATTGAAGTTCGTAACAGCAGTTGCTTTAAATCTCTGCAGAAGTTATGTCTTATTTGCCTAAGCAAAGGCTAGCCCGAGATGGCTACAAAGGCAAACTAAACGCCATCGTTTTGGTTGTTAGTCCGTTGTCAGCGGTATTTTCATGAAACACCCAGTAGATGGGCATACTCACAAGGTCTGCCACCTCTCCGCGATTGGCTATTGAAAAAAGCTTTGTTCAAAATCAGAGACATTTCCTACTCCCTATTTTCCCCTGAATCCGTATTCCTCTAGACTAGTCAGGCTGTGGGCTTAGTCAGGATGTGATAACTAAGTAGCATTCTCATGTGGGCTAGTTGATAACTAAGTAGCATTCTCATGTGGGCTAATCAATAACTAAGTAGCATTCTCATGTGGGTTAGTCAGGCTGTGATTGTCCCAACATTCCAGATACGTTGGCTTGCTTTGATTCATAATTTGTTTTACTTTTATCTGATTTTGGAAAGCAGTGCTGGTCTGAGATGGATGGGTGAGTGCATTAATTACCTTGTTGGCAGGTTAACTGACCGAGGGTACTAGTTAACTGACCAAGGGTACTGGCTAACTGACCAATGGTCTGGTTAACTTGTTGGCAGGTTAACTGACTGGGGCAGCCGTGGCCTACTGGTTAGCGCTTCTGACTTGTAACCGGAGGGTTGCCAGTTCGAACCCCGACCAGTAGGACCCCTTGAGCAAGGCACCTAACCCCTCACTGCTCCCCGAGCGCCGCTGTAGCAGGCAGCTCACTGCGTCGGGATTAGTGTGTGCTTCACCGCTGAGTGTGTTTCACTAATTCACGGATTGGGATAAATTCAGAGACCAAATTTCCCTCACGGGATCAAAAGAGTATATACAGTATACTTATACTTATACTGCTTCACCTCACTGTTCACTATGTGCTGAGTGTGTTTCACTAATTCACCGATTGGGATAAATGCAGATTTTCCAAATTTCCCTCACGGGATCAAAAGAGTATACTTATACTTTCAGCATTGACCACTTCATGTTCATCCCATGTGCTTGTGTCCACACATGGCCCAGTATTTGCATTTGATTATATGCACTTGGCTTTGGCAACACAATCTTCCTTTAAATGGTCATACTAATAAAGCATGCTGTGTGTGTGTGTCTGTGTGAGTGTGTGTGTGTCTGTGTGTGTGTGTGTCAAGAGAGCAGTGTGTGAGCAGGGCTCTGTGTGTGTTGAACAAAGGGGAGAGTGTTAGGGAGAGCATGTTTGAAACAGAGCATGTGTGTGTGTGTGTGTGTGCGCGCGCGTGCTCGCATGCATGTGTGCTGCTCCCTGTGGATGTCCTGATTAGGGGTACGAATTTGCATCCCCTTCAACCAAATGCACACACACACACATCCAATAAATGCACCTACACCTCTCTCACATTCACTCTCTTTCTCTCTCTCTCACTCATAATTGTCTCTCTCTCACACACAAACACACACACACAAATGTAGAAAATGGAGCTAACATCGCTGTTGCTTTAGAATGGCGGTGAGTTGTTTATAATGACTCGACATGTCATTCAATTGAGCTTATTTTAAAGAGTGAATTGCCGCTGCTGTGTTCACGCGCTTCGGTTTTCAGTGCGACATCGGAGGGACACAAAGAGAAAAAGCCGTCAGTTGCTTTATCATCGGCAGAGCGGCGCGCGCACGGCATTCCGCCGACTCGCCACGTAGCTGTGGCGGCGATATTCTCCACCAAAACGCGCACACCAAGCACGACTGTGAGGGACAGCTTTCACGCGCCGTTACAGCCGCTCAGGTCTACAGTATGCCAGGTGCTGCCACTGTCTTGAAGCAGCGCGAGGAGCTGCGAGCCGCACACACTGCACGAAGTGGCCAAGGAATCTCCTCAGCAACACGAACGGCTACCAAGAGACACGAGCCGCAACAGCGGCACCGGAGACGAGATAACTGACGGACACCACCGTCCATAGCCTGTGGGCTTCACGGTCTCCCGCTCTTAAGAAACGTGAATGGAGGGAGCAGAAGCGCAAGCTAATGGCTGGCGGCTGCCGACGCGAGTCTGCAGCCAGGCCGCCGTCGTTTACGGATCATTACAACACTTCAGACAGTGCGAGTTTTATCTGGCTATCTGACACGTTAATTCTATCACCTCTCGCCGCGCGACTCCCGCCAATCCTTCCCGTGGTCGGACCGATAACAGACTCGACCTGCATACTGAGAGGTGCAGGGCACGCGCCAGTCATCTCTCTCTTTCTCTGTCCCTCTCTCTCTTTCTTTCTGTGTGTGTGTGTGTGTGGGGGGCGTCTAGGGAATTGTAGGTTACGAATAATTGTGATCAATGCAAGGTAAAGGTCGTAGAAAATCCATCACTTACAATGCTTTCTCTCTCCCCCTCTACCTCAATCACACACATACACATACACATACACACACACAAACACAGACACAGACACACAAACACAAACACACACACAAACGATCATGTCTGAATGTTCTGGAGTAGTTGTGAATAGCTACATTGAGCGCCACTGAGCTTTGATTGAAATAAAATGAAGCGCGGCCAGAGAAAAACCATCACTACAGAACACTTTTCTGAACAGCACAAGCCCCCGTCTCAGAAGGCTGCAAACACACACACACACACATCTGTCCAAATGTGTTGAAGACTCCGAGGAGACTGAACGTTTTGAAGCGGGCAGTTTGTGAAACGCGAGACGCAGCATTTCATGAGGGAAGATTGAGCGCGTTGACTGACAGGTCTAGTAGTCAGATCGATAGCGCGCGTGTGCGTGTATGTGTCTTACCTTTGTTTAAAGTGACGGCCAAAGTTAATATCCACAGCCACCGCATGGTTCACCCGCGCGCGATGGAATCCGTGCCCTCGGCGAGGACCGCAAGCTCCACACGCATCTGAGACACCGGTTAGAGTTCACGCGCAGGAACCTATAATTAATAATCCCCGCTGACAAGTGTCGCGTCCTGTGCCCGCCGTGCGACTCTTTCAGACGTCCCTGGTTTGTCTCGTGAGATGTTCGGTAACTGATATCACCGCTGTATGCGCGCTCCGTGCCCCCGTCTCTCTCGTGTGTTGTCGGCGGCGCCCGCTTTCTCATTGACAATAATTTCCTCCCTCTCTCTCTCTCTCTCTCTCTCCCTCCCTCCCCTTACTCTCTTTAAATCTCAGCGTGTCACTTGAGTGTGGTGGGCTGGAGCGCCATCCCCCTGGTGGCGGCTGCCGGCACTGCATGCTGAGGGTCGTGATCGTCTTTCTCCTTTCCGTTTGAAGTCCTGGGGGCTCGGCTGCGTCAGGCCCCACTGAAGTGTACCTCTCCCGGGCCAGAAGGCCGAAGAGTCCAGCAGGCCGGGAGAGCTGATCCACCAGGAAGAGATATAGTAGGGAGAGATCCCCCCCCCCCCCCACACACACACACACAGACAGACACACACACTAGGGGTGGAACAGTACACAGTCACGGTTTGGTTACCTCGGTTCAGAAATCACGGTTCAGTACGAGTTCGGTACAATGGAGGGAAAAGCAAATCAAAAATGCAGACGGCAATTTTTTTCTTGTGAATGTCTCAAGCTGTAGGGCATACTACCTAGTGATAAAACTACCTAGTGATAAAACCTCTCCCCTGAGCTAACTGCAACAGCCTGAAGTGTGCAGATATAAACAGTAAACAAGTACCCCACATCATCAGACTCAATCTGTAACTTGTAAACAAAATAAGACAATCAGCAATAAAAATGAAAATAGGCCTACATCATCTCTTATTTATGAAAGTGCTAATTACATAGAATAATGATTTTAAAAAATCCACTTACAGTAGGCGAGACTTTCAACATCGGTGTTTGGTTGTATATGGAAGGGTCTACAGTTTGCCTCAATATTTTGCAGTGTGCATACAGTAATAATCTACTAACTGTGAAAATGTCACACTATTTTGCTTTAAAAAAACAACAACAAAAAAACAGAAATTGCTCCTTTCGACTAGCCTAACTAAAAGTCACATGGCTTTACCGTTCGCATGGTTTGTTTATTAGCCTGGTTAGCGTTGACACTTGACACTTACAGCCAGCTCAACATAAAGGTGATCACCACACAGTTTACACCGCTTTCCGTCATTACAAAATCATTTTAAGCGTTTTGGCCCTATTTGGATGTGTATCTAAAGGTTGGTAAGAAATGCAGGGAGACGTTTTTTAAGCGTTAGGTTTTGGCCCTATTTGTATGTGTATCTAAAGGCTGGTAAGAAATGCAGACGTTTTTTGTCTGTTCCAGTGATTGGTAGACCTACATCTGAGTGATGGAGTCGTATGTGCGTTAGCATGTTCAATGTATTTCCACTCACATACCCAACAACTGATGAAACAACGCCATCACAGTCTTATCCACCACTCTCTCACCTGTACTGCTGTAACTGACTGGGAAACCAAAGTTTTCCCAAACTTCCGATCTTAAAGAGACCTCTCTTGTGTGTCGCCACCACTCGCCATACCCGTCCTTAGTGCTGCTGCTGTCTCTGACTGATCCCACTCGACCGTCGACCTGACAAAAAATGGTAACGTACATAGGCGGACCTCGGCTACCTATGCGCCAATGAGAGCTTCACAGAGCTAAAGCAGGACTACAGATTAGGTGTCCCTAATGAACTCACGTATCGAACAGTAGTTGCATTAATTAATTTGCACGCAAGTTTTATTTATTTTTATATCGTGTATTCTCTGTGTAAATTCATGCACCGAACCGTGATGCCGTACCGTTTCGGTTCAATACATATACATGTACCGTTACACCCCTAACACACACACACACACTGACATGATGGATCAGTTAGTTGATCACACTACTTAAGTCTAAACATACATACACACTCACACACACAAATAGTATTCTGCAAAGGCTTTCCTCAGGACACATAAAATGAGTGTGTGTGTTTGCGTTCAATTCAATAATCCCAACAGCACCCTGCTGCTGTCACCTGACAATGCACATATATGATCAGCACATATCTCTAGATAATAACGCACATATATGATCAGCACATATCTCTTTTAGATAATAAGGCACATATATGATCAGCACATATCTCTAGATAATAACGCACATATGATCAGCACATATCTCTAGATAATAACGCACATATGATCAACACATATCTCTAGATAATAACGCACATATATGATTAACACATACAGTTGTGCTCATAAGTTTACACACACCCATGCTAAAGTTGACTAAAAAGAGGAATAAAAAATCATCTTTTGGAAATTGATCTTAATGCCTTAAGTAAAAAAATTAGGAAAAATCCAACCTTTAAGGACACCAATTTTCATCGAATGAATAATAAAGGGGCTGGCAGGTTTTTACTTTTAAAGGTCAGTTATTTCATGGATCCAGGATACTATGCACCCTGTTAAAGTTCCCTTGG
>NW_027468680.1:2551973-2561973 GCF_046254945.1 Alosa pseudoharengus
CGGCCACTACTCCACCGATCACTGCATGGTCAACTCCGGAAGAGGTGGACATGGCCGTGGGGTCTAACAGAGGGAGGGAGAGAGGGAGGGAGGCAAGAGGAGAGGAGAGAGAGAGGGAGAGAGAGAGCAGCAGGAAGGATATTTGGTTAGTTTAAGCTGGTAAACCTAAATATACAAATTCATCTCAAACTAAAGCCACAGTGTCTCAGTAAAACCATATACAGTACACACACACACACCCACACACACACACACACACACACACAAACACACACACACACACACCACACACATACACACACATAAACACACACACATATAGCACACACACACACATACCATACACACACACACACAAACACACACACAGACACACACACACACACACACACACACACGCACACACAGACACACACACACACACACACACACACAGGCCAGTCATTCTGTGCAGTTGTTCCTCCCCTCCCCCACCCTAATTGACATTCGAAAACATAGGAGGAGAAAAGTGAAGAGGATACAGTGACATGGAGAGAGAGAGAGAGAGAAGAGAGAGAGAGAAGAGAGAGAGGGGAGAGAGAGAGGGAGAGAGAGGAGAGAGAGAGAGGGAGAGAGAAGAGAGAGAAAAGGTAGAGAGAAAGGGAGAGAGAGGAGAGAGAGAGAGGGAGAGAGAAGAGAGAGAAAAGGTAGAGAGAAAGGGAGAGAGAGGAGAGAGAGAGAGGGAGAGAGAGAGGGAGAGAGAGGAGAGAGAGAGAGGGGGGTGAAATGGTGGCATGAATGGCAGGAGGAGGACCCCACCGCGACAGAGGACAAGCAAGAAGAGAAAGATAGATACAGAAAGAAAAAAGAGAAAGACAAGCACTCGAAGCCCAGAGAGAGGGGGATTCAGAGAGGAAAAGAATGGGAAAGAAAGAAAAATGAAAGGAACAATGAAAGAAAAGAAAAGAACAGATAGCAAAGGAATGAATGATGGATAGCTAGAGCAAAGGTAAGAATGAACAACATCAATCAAGATAGAGGGAGCAAGAGGTGGAGAGAGAGAGAGAAAGAGGTAAAGAGAGAGAGAGGAAGAGAGAGAGGAACGAAAGAGGTGAAGAGAGGAGAGGAAGAGAGGAGAGGAAGAGGTGGAGAGAGAGAGAGAGAGGAGAGAAAGAGGTGGAGAGAGAGAGAGAGGTGAAGAGAGAGAGAGAGAGAGAGTAGAGGAAGAGGTGGAGAGAGAGAGAGAGAGAAGAGGAAGAGGTGGAGAGAGAGAGAGAGGTGAAGAGAGAGAGAAACAGGTGAAGAGAGAGAGAGAGAGAGGAAGAGGTGGAGATAGGAGAGGAAGAGTTGGAGAGAGAGAGGAAGAGGGGAAGAGAGAGAGAGAGAGAGAGAGAGAGAGAGAGAGAAAGAGGTGGAGAGAGATTGCCAGTGGGAGAGATTAGGACACACACACACACGCACACACACACACATGGACACAAGCAGGCATGTAGGGACGCGCACACACACACACACACACGGACACACACATGGACACAAGCAGGCATGTAGGGACGCGCACACACACACACACACGGACACACACATGGACACATGCAGGCATGTATGGACGCACACACACACACACACACATGGACACAAGCAGGCATGTAGGGACACACACACACACACACACACACACACTGACACAAGCAGGTATGTAGGGACGCACACACACATGCACATGCATGTTCACACTCACATACACACACACACACACACACTCCTGTCCCTTTCTTTAACACTCAGCTTTGAATACACACACACACACACACATTATTATGCACACACGCCTGCCACTACACACACACACACACTGTTCCTTTCTTTAACACTCAGCTTTGAACACACACATACACTAACATGCACACACGCCTGCCACTACACACACACATACTAACATGCACACACACCTGCCACTACACACACACACACACACACACAATGCCACTGTACTGCTTTAGCCCACATGGCTCTTGGTGTGAGTCTGGAGGAAGAGGTGATCCTACAACAGATCCTTGTACTCTCTCCCACTCCCTCCCTCCCTCTCTCTCTCTCTCACTCCCTCCCTCTCTCTCACTCCCTCCCTCTCTCTCTATATATATATATCCCTCTCTCTCTATTTCTCTCTATCCCTCTCTCTCCCTCTCATTCCTCCTCCAGACTGGTGGTATCTGAGTCTCTCTGGTAAGTGCCACTGAGCCTCTGTTAAACACCTGAACCTGTAATCCCACAAAGAGACCCATTCCAGGGAGCAGGACTTCAATTTGGCACAGTGCACATGCTCTCCACACAGAAAAGGCAGCTTATCTCCATGGCTGTGTGTGTGTGTGTGTGTGTGTGTGTGTGTGTGTGTGTGTGTGTGAGCGAGTGTGTGTCTGTGTGTGTGTGAGCGAGTGTGTGTCTCTGTGTGTGTGTGTGTGTGTGTGTGTGTGTGTGTGCGTGCACGCGCAAGTGTGTGTGCGTGTGTGGGTGCGTGTGTGGGTGCGAGTGTGAGTGTGTGTCTGTGTGTGTGTGTGTGTGTGTGTGTGTCTGTGTATGTGTGTGTGTGTGTGTGTGTGTGTGTGTGTGTGTGTGTGTGTGTGTGTGCGCTCTCTCCACAGAAAAGGCAGCTCATCTTCATCCTGACACGGACCCCAATCCACTCAGTACTCTGCCTGGGCACTTCACCTCCACTCAGACTAGACCGCTAGACCACTAGACCACTAGACCACTAGACCGCTAGACCACTTCCCTCTGCAGCCTGCAGAGGGGACTACTGTCCTGCAGAGGGGACTACTGTCCTGCAGAGGGGACTACTGTCCTGCAGAGTGGACTACTGTCCTGCAGAGTGTGCAGAGGGGACTACTGTCCTGCAGAGTGGACTACTGTCCTCCAGAGGGGACTACTGTCCTGCAGAGTGGACTACTGTCCTCCAGAGTGGACTACTGTCCTGCAGAGGGGACTACTGTCCTGCAGAGTGGACTACTGTCCTGCAGAGGGGACTACTGTCCTGCAGCCTCCACAGTGGACTACTGTCCTGCACTGTCCTCCTGTATCCCTTTAGTCTGGGAGAGGGTGACTACTCTCCCTCTAGGAGACTAGGACAGTATGCCACCCCTTCCCACCTCTCACACTAAGAGAGTGGAGAGGGAGAGAGAGAGAGAGTGGAGAAAGAGAAAGAGGGAGAGAGAGAGTGGAGAGAGAGTGGAGAGAGAGATATAGATGGAGAGACATGGAGATGAACAAGGAGATAGAGAGATATATTAATCTATTTGTATCGATGCATCGATTATGCAGAAATAGGGGTGTAAATATTAATCTATTTGTATCGATGCATCGATTATGCAGAAATAGGGGTGTAAATATTAATCTATTCGTATCAATGCATCGATTATGCAGAAATAGGGGTGTAAATATTAATCTATTCGTATCAATGCATCGATTATGCAGCCGACAATTCAATGCATCGATGCGTCCGCAAGAGTAACGATTAATGTGTTTATTTTGCCACCTGTTTGTTCGTATTTTCAGCATCAGCTCCGACCTTTCTTTTTATGTCTATGGCTCCGATGTAAGCGCACTACATACCTACTCCTAAGCGATGGTACCGTTAGAGCGATCTGGCAATGAAAGTGAAATTTTACACACTCCAGTCGGCGTCAAGTCATGGGTGTGGAAGTATTTTGGCTTCAGAAAAACAGATGAAGCAGTGGTAAGAGATGTTGCCGTTTGCAAAGAGAAAGACTGTCAGTGTGAGAGAAGATACTGCGGCTACGTCAAATCTATCCGCACACCTGAAAAGGCGCTATGGTATTGAAGGCGAGAGCACAGGCTTCCAAGCCTGCCACATCACTGACAACGTTTTTCACTCAAAAGTTGTCGAGCACTTTGCAAGGCCAATGCAAAGACATGAGGCTGTATTGTGTCGCAGAGAACAAAGGCTTTAGATACCTGCTCCTACATTCCGAACTTTTGTTGATTTATTTGAAACTTCATAGATATCATGTAAAAATATCGAGTATTGAATCGTATCGTGGGGAATTCTGAAGTATCGAAAATAATCGAATCATTGGCTTAAAGCTACATTGTGTACTTTTTTGAGTTAATTCTTAGCAAAACCCATTTGTTCTTTCAAAAATATGTGCTCATTCATGTGTAATTATTTCCACTTACTAATCAAAGTATTCTCGTAAGTGTAGAATCTGCTATTCCAAATACATATGCGCGAGTCGCGCAAATGGCTGAATCCATGTTGCGCCTCCATCTTTGAAATACATTCGCCAACGAGGGACATTCCTGGAAATTCAGCTCCGCCTTTCGCGCTTGTAGGCAACACTCATTGCATGATCGATCAGTCTACTCGCGACTGCCGGCAGATTTGAAAGTCTGTTGAAAATGGAGGATTACAACTATTCTCGAGGACATGAAAAGGAGTCGCCAAGGAAGCGAAAAAGAGAATTAAAACGCCAACGCGACCGGAAAAACAACAGACCAAAGTCAATATTGGAGTGGCTTTTCTAAGATGGAAAGAGCTCATGAGGAGCAAGGATTTTAAAAGGGACGCCGAAATTGCCTGCTTTCTCCTCGACAGGTAATTTGGCCTATTCGTGTAAACATACAGTCTATGGTGTAAATTCGAAGTTTTATAGTTGCTTGGCTTAGTATAGCATGGTTGTCCATAACGCTAGAATGACGTATGTTACAATCCTTTTCGATGAAAAAGGATTGTAACATAAATCTGCTATGACGGATCACAGGCAAAGGGCACTAAATTGTAGTTATTTTTCATTGCTTTTGCTTTGTAGCCTAAATATATCCTAATCTGATAATGCTAGTGTAGCCAATTCCAAGGGTGACGTTCACATCCTGAGGCCTGTCCTGTAGTCTTATTAATTGTAGACGTAGCCTACTAAATTGTCTGAACGTTTTTCACTGCATGAAAACAATTGTTGATTCTATGTGATTGTTGTTTGATAATAACTGAAAGTATATTTTTAATATCTTGGTGTTTACCATTTTATGTACTGTTATATGTTGTGAAACGCTCTGCTTATTCATTTCAGATGAGCATCTTGGCGCAATTGCAGAAGCCCCTGAATGAGAACCTTGAACAGAGGTAACCCATCAATGCTCATAATGTCTATACCCGATGACATTCTCTATTGTATATTTTCATGATATAAGCATTTATATATATTTTTTACAAAGCCTACATGACATGAGCATCGTGGAGGAGGATGTGGACGAAATTCAATGGTCTTGTTATGTGATGCACGTGCATGCCTTCATTGTAACCTTGCCTGTAACTCAGTCTAGGCAAAATAGCACTATACAGATTAGTAACAATATGTTGAACTATATAAAATGGCGTGTATGTCTAACGACACTGCATGTCTTCCACAGGATCAGCTTTCCAGGAGACTGCAAATTTAGAATGATGGCCCATGTTGCTTCAAAGGCACCATACAAAAAGGAAGGGTTCATGTGTAAATACCATAATTTGTTAATTTCTGTAAATAAATATATTGCAAATAACATTGTTGACCATGTTACTGTCATTTGGTGTTTCAAAATGGTAAATTACCACAACTCCTTTTTTAATTATAAGTTTGTGGATGTAATGTATGAGGTACAGCATGAACAGTCTCTTATCAATTCTAAAAGTTTTTATTTTCATGAAAGCAAAATATAGCGATGTACCGGTGTAAAATAAATTAAATACAGTTTTAAAAGGAACAGGCAGTACAAGAACACTAATACAAAACTATTTACAATAACACAACATTACAACATTATAGGAAGGTGAAATAAATTCCAGAGATGTCCCTGAGGGTCAGGGAATGTATCCCTTATCCTACACACACAGCTTGGGATCACTCTTCTATTACCCTGTCCTAGAGACCCATGCTGCCAGAAAATGAAATGTCTGTAGGTAGCATATCTGAACTCTATTGTCATCACCTGGCTCTCTTACATGGCCTAATGCTGTGATGTCTGTGATGTACTGCCTGTGAATCTGGAGAAAACCTTCATCTAGGCAGTGCTGTGTGTAGTGAGGCAGAAGGCTCACACAGGTGGCAGGGTTTTGTCCACAGCATTTTCTCTTCTGATCGATTGGCATGTCTCTGCAGTGTGTACAACTACACCAAGGCATCCCTGGCACAGGTGGGGGGACGACATGTCTGCACTGATGCATCAAACACCAGACCTGGCTGCCTCACTATAGCAACTGTGTGGTGAGGTTCCTGTGCTCTTGCAGGCTCATTCCATCCACAAGTCTGAAGAAATAAGACACAAGAAATAAGATCAGATAGGCTTGTTTAGGTAGCAAAGTTAGATTGTTAGCAGAGTAGTAGTAATAGTAGCCTACTCTGTGTCATTTTTCAAGTGTTCACACAAAATGATGAATACTATGTATGTGTATGGACAATGAAAAGGTGAAAATGTTGTGTAACATTTTCTATAGACCATAACGTAATTATGTGTCGTGATTTCACTGGGAGACAACTCGCATCATGCAGTTGACTGGCAACAGCTAGAAATTGCTACAAACAATTGAGATACAAACAGGCAGGGAAGCTACACCAAGCGCGTGACTGAAGCGTTCCGTTCACAACGCGTAAAATCAATTTTAGATGAATGGTCTATTTTTTTTCTGCAGCAGACGCAACGCAAACGAACGTGCCTGGTGCAGCTTCCGAGCTAATTTCGGTGTCATTGACATTGATACTGTTCAGAGAAATATATTAAAAACACAAACCTCCGTTGCTTCTCTCCTTTGTCTTTGAAGTTCTTCCAGTCTCTCCTCGTCATCTTTTGGAGTCTTACTTTTTCTTTGCCTAGGAGGTCTCATCGATCCTCTGCCACCGGCTCTTGGCTTTTCTTTACCTTTCCCTCTTCCTTTACCTTTCCCTTGCACCTCCGTTGCATCGACTGATCTCTGACTCTGCTCACTGAGAAAAATAGTAGGCTACGCTGTAAACATTGCCTTTACACTATTAATCTCGCACATACAGAATAACGATAGCACTGAATCTACTGTACTATAACATTAGCATGCATTCGTTTGGGAACCTGATAGCTGATGCTAGCAATGAAATAGTAGCCTACCAAAATAATGAAAACGTAAAACTAGGCTATTCACTTTACATAGAGGTCATACCCAACATGTTTACTGGCTATATAACTAAATGCAATGTGTAATTGTTTTCTAAAGTAACCTTATAACTGGAAGGAACACCGGACGAAGTCGTAGTACTGGAAGCAATGTTAACTTTGGCATGAAACGGCCACCGTAGGAGTTAAAATGCGCTCGGAATGGGAGGGGCTAGAAAGTAATATTCAGTTGGTTGTCATATAAAATTTCACCGCTAGATGGGAGAAGTTCTTACACAAGGTAGCTTTAAGAAATCGATATCAAATCGTCATGAAGACTCCGATTTACACCCCTAGACAGAAATGGAGAGATGAAGAGAGAGAGGGTGTGAGAGAGAGATGGAGAGACAGAGAGAGGGAGAGAGAGATGGAGAGACAGAGAGAGGGAGAGAGAGATGGAGAGACAGAGAGACAGCGGCAGCAGAGGAGCAGAAAATAGCTCCTGAACATCGCCTGGTGTCAGCACCACAGTGCTACTGGACACCATGTGTCAGCACCGTGTGTCACACACACACACACACACACACACACACACACACACACCATGTTTCAGCACCATGGACAGCACCATGGACAACACCATGTTTTAGCACACACACACACACACACACACACACACACACACACACACCATGTTTCAGCACCATGTGTCAGCACCATGTTTCAGCACACACACACACACACACACACACACACACACACACACACACACACACACACACACACACACACACACCATGTTTCAGCACACACACACACACACACACACACACACACACACACACACACACACACACACACACACACACACACACACACACACACACACACACACACACACACACACATACACCATGTTTCAGCACCATGTTTCAGCACCATGGACAACACCGTTTTATTCTCCAGTCTAATTATGGGGTTGTAACTGGGCTTGTGAAATAACATCTGAGCATTTCTTGGAACTGTCCTAAGTTGCATACCTTCTGTATTAACACCACAGAACCAGGTACACTGCTCTCTTCATCCATTCTATCACCCTTTTTATCCTTGGTTGGCCAGCTAAAGCAAATCACTAGCATCAAGCTAGTGAACTGAACTGTAGGCAACACGACTCAACATACACCCCACCTACCAAGTTAAGGGTGCTGTTACCAGTGCAGATACAAACCAGGCCAGAGATTACCATGCCAAAAGCTACCGTGCTTTGCCAATCGGAGCCAAACTGAGTTGCGTAGTCAGTGGAAATGAGGCTAGCTACCATGTTTCAGCATCATGGACAGCTCCCACGCGCAGGACCCTAGCCTGAGATAGCCAGGCAGCACGTTTCAGCACCACGCGCAGGACCCTAGCCTGAGATAGCCAGGCAGCACCTGTTTCAGCACCATGTGCAGGACCCTAGCCTGAGATAGTCAGGCAGCACCTGTTTCAGCACCACGGTGGTACCATCTTTCATGTGAGCCGCACCATTTATTGGAAACCTAGAAACCATATTGTCCGTTGAATTCTTTAAGGTGAAATACGTTAACTTGTTTTCCATGTGGAGGTTAACAGATTTGTAGCACCAGCCACATTTAACCTCTAAAATCTCTAAAAACAATCACAAATAGGGCAGTTCATCACAGTTCATGAATTGTGGTTGGGATCTAGGCCTACTGCAACTGGACTGATAAAAGATCATGTAGTTGCAAACATCTCCCCTGGCTACAAGCAAAAGCTATAACCAATGTTATTTGGTTAACAATCACTGTCAGTTCCATGCAGTTTGACCTTCCAATGGGTATGAGGAAGAGAGGTCATGCCAAGGTTTTGTTAATTTTTCTTCTACATATGCATTGGAAGTCAGTTAATTCATTTTTATATAGTTCATATTTCTGAGTTTTTAGACCAGTAATGAAATGCAGCTTTACATGTAACCAGTAATGCAAATGGAGGTTTCAGCACCGCGGATAGCTCACATTTCAGCACCCCGGATAGCTCCTGGGGGCTACCCCATTTCAGCACCGTGGATAGCTCCTGGGGGCTACCCCATTTCAGCACCGTGGATAGCTCCTGTTGGCTACCCCATTTCAGCACCGTGGATAGCTCCTGGGGGCTACCCCATTTCAGCACCGTGGATAGCTCCTGTTGGCTACCCCATTTCAGCACCGTGGATAGCTCCTGGGGGCTACCCCATTTCAGCACCACGGAGAGCTCCTGGGGGCTACCCCATTTCAGCACCGCAAAGGCAGGAGAGGACTACAGACCCAGAGGCCCAGCCTAGAACAGGATCAGAACAAACTTAACAGAACCTTCAGAACCACTAGAGTGCTTAGATAGAGAACGTTCACTGATACAGCACTCACTTATGAGGTCTGTCTGCCACAGTACTCCTCTGAACATTAGTGAGTAGGAACCTGCAAAAGTTCCGCTTTGAGACAAGACTGCATGCTGACTTTGAGAGAGACAGGAGGATAGATCCTCCATCTCTATTTCACCACAGGACTAGATCACCCATCTCTCCTCAGGACTAGATCACTTGTCCCTACTCTAAACGACTACATCGGGACTAGATTACCTGTCTCTCCTCCGATAGGCTGACACCAGACATAATTTCACTGCATTTCTTACTTCCAGTAACTATATGCATGTGACAATAAACTTCCTTGTATCCTTGTATCCTCAGGACTAGAACTCTTGTCTCTACTCCACCACAGGACTAGATCACCCATCTACACCACAGGACTAGATCACCCATCTACACCACAGGACTAGATCACTTGTCTCTACTCCACCACAGGACTAGATCACCCATCTACACCACAGGACTAGATCACCCATCTCTACACCACAGGACTAGATCACCCAT
>NW_027468680.1:2584473-2589473 GCF_046254945.1 Alosa pseudoharengus
TAGTACACACCACGCCATGTTTTTACTAAAGTGCAGTCTGTTAGTACACACCACACCATGTTTTTACTAAAGTGTCTGTTAGTACACACCACCCCATGTTTTTACTAAAGTGTCTGTTAGTACACACACCACGCCATGTTTTTACTAAAGTGCAGTCTGTTAGTACACACCAGCCCATGCTTTTATGAGCACGTTGTGAAGACAACACGCTTCACGTGGGCACAAAAGCAATACACACACACACACACACACACACACACACACACACACAAAGCTATGAACTTGAATAAAACGTACATTGTGTAGGATACACACCCAGTCAGAACCACAAGCATACTTTCAAATGGCACACACACACTAACACACACATACACTAACACGCACACATACACACACACACACACACACACACACACACATTTTAATACCTTTATTTGTGTTCACATTTTACAGTAGATTTCATTGAACACAAACAATCTTAGATACCAGCATTGTAAACCCAGTAGCCTATGCCTCTGGTCTCAGTTCATGGGTACAAAAAGCAGCGCCTTCTCCAGATGTGGCGACTGCCAATTATCACAGAAATTGAGCAGAATTTTGCTAGAGCCTTTGCTCTTGTCTTAGAGAGACCAGCAATCTGCAACCCCCTGACTACTAGTCTGTGGACATTACCTAGGCTTCCAAATATATACACCAACAGCTTACATTTGTACCCAAGCTGTACAACAATGTCTCTGAGTGGCTGATACTTTAAAAGCTTTGTAAGGTAGGCATCCTCTAGACTGTAGTCAAATGCACAGCCTACTTCAAGAATGGTTACTTCTCTGCTGTCCTCATCAACAACAACAACATCTGGCTTTTTTGCAGCAACATTTGAAAACACATTATTTCAGACACACACACACATATGCTCATACACTCACATGGTGAGCTGAGAATGGAACAGGAAACACGTTTATTTAAAGTAACATCATATTCACACAACCTGCCTAGAGAACTCCACAGCAAGTCATGGAGAGAGAGAGAGAGAGAGAAAGAGAGAAGAGAGAGAGAGAAGAGAGAGAGAAGAGAGAAGAGAGAGAAGAGAGAGAGGGAGGGGTGAGATGGAAAGAAAGAGAAGAGAGAAAGAGAAGAGAGAGAAAGAGAGGGAAAGAGAAGAGAGAGAGAGAAGAGAGAGAAAGAGAAGAGAGAGAGGGAGGGGTGAGATGGAGAGAAAGAGAGAAGAGAGAAAGAGAAGAGAGAGAGGGAGGGGTGAGATGGAGAGAAAGAGAGAAGAGAGAAAGAGAAGAGAGAGAAAGAGAAGAGAGAGAGGGAGGGGTGAGATGGAGAGAAAGAAAGAGCAGTGTAGAAAGAAATGGAGAAATAAAGAATTCAAATAAATGCAACTGGGGAAGGTGAGAATGACAAGGAATGAGAGAGAGAGAAGAGAAGGAGAGGAGAGAAGGAGCGAGAGAGAAAGAGAGAGAGAAAGGAGAGGAGTGAGAGAAAGAGTGAGAGAAAGAGAGAAAGGAGAGGAGTAAGAGAAAGAGAGAGAGGGAGATATAACAGGAGTGAGAGGGAGAGGTGGAGAGAGAGCTAAATTGAGAAGAAGTGTGAAGGGAATGTGAAAGACATTTCTGTATGTGTGTGTTTGTGAGTGAGTGTGTGTGTGTGAGTGTGTGTGTGTGTGTGTGTTTGTGAGTGAGTGTGTGTGTGTGTGTGTGAGTGTGTGTGAGTGTGTGTGTGTGTGTGAGTGTGTGTGTGTTTGTGAGTGTGTGTGTGTATGTGTGTGTGTGTGTGTGTGTGTGTGTGTGTGTGTGTGTGTGTGTGTGTGTGTGTGTGTGTGTGTGTGTGTGTGTGTGTGTTTGTGAGTGTGTGTGTGTATGTGTGTGTGTGTGTGTGTGTGTGTGTGTGTGTGTTTGTGAGTGTGTGTGTGTATGTGTGTGTGTGTGTGTGTGTGTGTGTGTGTGTGTGTGTGTGTGTGTGTGTGTGTGTGTGTGTGTGTGTGTGTGTGTGAGTGAGTGAGTGTGGGAGAATTGTATTTATTACGCTCACCACCCTGTTATCAAGCCTCCTCCTCTCATCCTCATCTCTTCTCCTCCTCCTCCTCTCCACTTCCCTCCTCTCTTCTCTCCTCCTCCTCCTCTCCTCTTCCCTACTCTCTTCTCTCCTCCTCCTCCTCCTCTCCACTTCCCTACTCTCTTCTCTCCTCCTCCTCTCCTCTCCACTTCCCTACTCTCTTCTCCCCTCCTCCTCCTCCTCCTCTCCACTTCCCTACTCTCTTCTCTCCTCCTCTCCTCTCCACTTCCCTACTCTCTTCTCTCCTCCTCCTCCTCTCCTCTCCACTTCCCTACTCTCTTCTCCCCTCCTCCTCCTCCTCTCCACTTCCCTACTCTCTTCTCTCCTCCTCTCCTCTCCACTTCCCTACTCTCTTCTCTCCTCCTCCTCTCCTCTCCACTTCCCTACTCTCTTCTCTCCTCCTCTCCTCTCCACTTCCCTACTCTCTTCTCTCCTCCTCCTCTCCTCTCCACTTCCCTACTCTCTTCTCTCCTCCTCCTCCTCTCCTCTCCACTTCCCTACTCTCTTCTCTCCTCCTCCTCTCCTCTCCACTTCCCTACTCTCTTCTCTCCTCCTCCTCCTCTCCTCTCCACTTTCTCTACTCTCTTCTCTCCTCCTCTCCTCTCCACTTCCCTACTCTCTTCTCTCCTCCTCTCCTCTCCACTTCCCTACTCTCTTCTCTCCTCCTCCTCCTCTCCTCTCCACTTCCCTACTCTCTTCTCTCCTCCTCTCCTCTCCTCTCCACTTCCCTACTCTCTTCTCTCCTCCTCCTCCTCTCCTCTCCACTTCCCTACTCTCTTCTCTCCTCCTCCTCCTCTCCTCTCCACTTCCCTACTCTCTTCTCTCCTCCTCTCCTCTCCACTTCCCTACTCTCTTCTCTCCTCCTCCTCCTCTCCACTTCCCTACTCTCTTCTCCCCTCCTCTCCTATCCACTTCCCTACTCTCTTCTCCTCTCCTCCTCCTCCTCTCCTCCTACATCTCTCTCATTCTTCCTCCTCCTCTATTCCACCTGTGCTTCTCCTCTTGCTCAGTCACAATAATCTCACCTGTTCATCTGATATGCACCCACTTTCTTCCTCTCCTCTCCTCTCTCCCTAGTCTGCGCCTCAAGAGGATGTCTCTGAAGAGACCACACTGGAAATCATTCTCACACACACACACACACACACACACAACACACACTTGCACAGCACAGAACACACACACACAAACACATACACACGCACGCACGCACTCTCTCTCCTCTCTTCTTTCTCCATCTGTCTCTATCCTGCCTTCAGTATTCTTTCACTCTTGTGCCCTTCTGACTCTCTCTCTCTCTCTCTGGTATTTTCTATGCTATCATCCCTGCTGTGGTTAGAGTATGGTTATTTCCCTTGGCTGTATAAATCTAACACATAACATATATAATCTAACACATATAACATATATAATCATAATCTAACACATATAACATATATAATCTAACACATATAACATATATAATCATAATCTAACACATATAACATATATAATCATAATCTAACACATATAACATATATAATCTAACACATATAACATATATAATCATAATCTAACACATATAACATATATAATCATAATCTAACACATATAACATATATAATCTAACACATATAACATATATAATCATAATCTAACACATATAACATATATAATCTAACACTTATAACATATATAATCATAATCTAACACATATAACATATATAATCATAATCTAACACATATAACATATATAATCATAATCTAACACATATAACATATATAATCTAACACATATAACATATATAATCATAATCTAACACATATAACATATATAATCTAACACTTATAACATATATAATCATAATCTAACACATATAACATATATAATCATAATCTAACACATATAACATATATAATCTAACACATATAACATATATAATCTAACACATATAACATATATAATCATAACAGTTCAGTTTTACTTTCTCCTTTCTCTCACTCTTTACTTCATTCCCCTCCCTCTCTCCATCTCTCTCCATCTCCCTCCCTCTCTCCTCCTCTTCCCTCTCTCCATCTCCCTCCCTCTCTCATCCCTCTCTCTCTCTCTCCAGGTGGTACATGATGATATGGAGCTGATTTGATTGATCAGAGAGAGAATGGAGACAGAGAGAGAGAGAGAGGGGGAGGAGAAAGAGAAAAAGAGAGAGAGGGGGAGAGAATGGAGACAGAGAAAATATTCAACTGTGTTATCCAGCCTATTGCGCTATATGGAAGTGAGGTATGGGGTCCACTCAGTGTGCACAGCTACACTAGATGGGACAAGACTGCATTTCATCGCAGCAAAAACTCAAGATCTGAACCCCGACAAGAGTCCTCTGAGTCAGCTTGTACTGAGACTAAGTAATCCCCCTCTAACAAATACTAATACACTCTCTCAGCCAAGCTCTGCTTTTAGACTAAATCTCAACCAAATTATCCAGAAATCTAAAGAAAAGTATTTGGAACATTGGCATAATGAAACAAAAAAACAAAACAAACTAGAATGTTATTGGTCCATAAAATCTAAATATTCTAAATCTACTGTCAGAGATATAAAGCAGAGACAGATCCTGACCAAATACAGACTCAGTGACCACAGCCTAGCCATAGAAAAAGGCAGACTAAGAAAGTCATGGTTGCCAAGAGAGCAAAGAGTCTGTGGTCACTGTATGACAGGTGAGGTTGAGACGGAGGGGCACTTTCTTCTTCAATGTAAGAAATATGAACATATTAGAGATACCTACTTCGATAAATTTACCAACCTAATCCCGGAGTTCCAAAACCTGGGAGAACAGGAAGTACTGCCTGTCTAAATATGTCACTGCCATAGAGCAAGGGACAGTGATTAGACACTATACACATGTAATACTCACCATTGTCAGCACTACACAAAGAAACACTATACTCAAACACGAGATACA
>NW_027468680.1:2599473-2604473 GCF_046254945.1 Alosa pseudoharengus
CAACACCCATAAGTATTTCTGGGTTAAAATATTGCAAAGCAATTTGGTCACTTTATGTGTTATGCTCTTATCAGTTGTAACATAATCAAAACGTTGTGCATATCATATCAGAACATTAAATAATAACGTTAGCTGCCACATACTATTATTAGCTATCTAGCTAACGTTTATCCTAGCACCTAGGGCTAATAAACTCGTCTGTCTGTAGCTACGTTGCCCAGCGAATTAAGCTTACTTCTTACATCTTTTAAGTTAAAGAATGGAAAATACCTAACTTAAACCCTAAATACTTGAACGGTATTATCCATTTACATTCAGATCTTGCCCTTGACTGACAAAGACTTTGTCTAAGTGCTTGCTTGGTAAGTCTACCGTCCCGCTCAAAGTTCATAGCAACCATATCATATCAACCTTACCTAAATACTTCCTTAGAAGGATACTTAACTAACTACTTCCTTAGAAGGACACTTAAACCCTAACTACTTCCTTAGAAGGACACTTAAACCCTAACTACTTCCTTGTGTAGTTAGCACAGCTGGTGGATCTTTAGGTGGAGTCATGCTTTCTCCTTTGATGCGCATCATTGTAAATAAAACTGTTCCTGATTTTTCCAATTGGCCTGGTAGACAGTGGGCTCTATTTTAATGGTCTAAAACGAAAGTGTCTTTGCGCAAAACGCAAGTCACTTTGTGGGCAGATCTTGGGCGCTGATGCTATTTTACCGGCGGGATAATTGACCCGACGCAAATCTAAAATGGGGTGGTCTGAAGTAGCTACATTAATCATGGGTGTGGTTTGGGCGTAACGTGCAATAAACCAATCAGAGCGTCATCTCACATTCCCTTTAACAACAGGCACGCTTGTTCCATAGCTGATTGCTATTATGGTGGTGTATTTGCCAGGAGCAGCCAGGAGCGTTCACAGCGCTATAATCACTGTTTAGTTGGGAACAGTTAGCTATTGATTTTTCCTCTTGACAAAATGTAATACAGAACTGTCACAAAGACATACTTTACAATGTTTTGGGATCACTCTCACTGAATCACGAGGTTTTGAATGCATGGTGATATTTTTCCAATGTACAATGTAATCTAACATTACCTCTCTATAGACAATGCATATCTTCTGTCAGTTAATCTCTTCTCTCCCGTGCTGCCGCTGGGGCATTTGGGTTAAATGGCATCGGCATGCAATTCAACATCACGTCTCTTTAAGTCATCTAATATTTCCTAATTTATGTCATTAACACATCCGTGATTCGTGAAAATGTGTACACTAGATTTATGCCTTATATCTTAATGGACACCACACTGATTTCCCTCGAGTGGTAATATTTTTCTTTGAAATTATGTATGGTTTACAGAAATGGGAAGTACTTGTATAGATGAGAGGAGCGAAGTGTGCGTTGCGCAGCACAGGCGGCCAAGCAAGGGCTCCTTACCATCAGGCAACTCAACGACAGTTTCCAAGTTGACCTAACTTTCAACTCTGCACAGTATCCCATTAACTGCATGACAGTAGGCTATTTACAATATTTTCTGTAAAGTAGAGTTTGTAAACATGTTATCATCAACTTAAAGGAGAATTCCGGTGTGATATTGACCTAAAGTGTGTTGAAACATGATACCGAGTGTCAGGCATGGCGCTACGGGTGGGCCTGGATGGGCCTAGGCCCACCCACTTTTCAACAGGCCCACCCAAAACTTTTCTTAAAAAAAAAAAAACTTTTAATATAGTCGTTGTTTAGGTACCTTAAACGTGCACAAACGGTCTCGTTGTATCGCTGCAACCAGGAGATGAAGGATAGCTGAGATCCATAACACCTAGCACATCTCTATGGCTTAATAATGGCTTCTGAAATGTTTTTTTTTTTTGCAATGCAGCTTGTTGATATTGTGATCGTTGATCCGATTTGCATTAAAGGGCCTAATGGGTGTGATTGATCTTTATGAGCTCTCTTGGAGCATGTTTTACATGACAGATGACGTTGTCAATGAACAAGTTCTGTGCCCGAGGGGTAGGCCTAGTAGCCAGCTGATTTTGCCGGGCTTCACCCCCGAATGTATTTTGTACAGTTGACTAACAAATATGAAACCATTATTCCGATCGCGCATTGAAACTTTGAGGTGAGATGGACGTATTTAACATACAAGCGGACCCGGGTGAACTCACTCTTCTTCATGCAGCAGATTTAACATGAATGTTACCTTCCATAACACATAATTTGGAACGTAGGCTACATGCGCGCGCTAGGTTGGGCATGTCATTGTTTGCATTTAATATTTGGTATAGGCCTACGTTACAAGGAAATCATGAAGTCATCAATAACAAGGTGGTGATGGAGTTATCCTGTTCTCGTCATTTAGACTAGCCTACAAGTTCAGGTTTGTTATCAGCCTCTAGCCTACAGTCTCGAGCTGGCCAAACAGTGGTGGCCTGCTTTGCCTAGTTCGAATTAGTGAGTCTTCAATGTTCCCTTCTCCCTAAGCTAAGCATAACAAACCATATAATGCATATTGCTATTTAAAAGCCACTCTGCTAGGTGGCTTTATAGTTCATTTCTAGCAAACAGAAAATGTCAAGATAGCTAAATGTCATTACATCCTCTAATTGTCAAAATGTTATTGTCCATAATATTTAATAAATGTGGTGCAAATGAGGCTTGAGTCAGTGGATTCATTTATGAAAAGTGAGCAGCAAGTCAGGCAAAATGGGAATTATGAAAACCGTTTAGACTCTATGGGCTAAGCCCCGAATGTTTTCAACTGCCCTGCATATTGATTGAAACTATCGGGCAGTGTGATTGATCTGTATTGTTGAAAACCTAAAACAAATGAAATATTCGACTTCATGTTATACAAGCAGAACTAAACTATGTTTGGGGGAAATATTAGATTCCCATTTTTTACAGCCTATAGGCCTTAGGTCTATTCGAGAGATGCGCTAAAGCACAGCCAGCAGGTATGGTGCGTAATGGAGATTCCAAAGCGCTCTTATTTGGTCAGAACCAAGGACAGTGATCGAGGATAGGTACGTCCGTCCTTTTTACAATGCAACAAACTATTTAAAGAGCACCAAGCTATTCAAATCTCTATTATGTAAGCACAAAAAATATAACAGTATATTAGTCAGTCATTTTTATTAGGTTAAACAGTGATTTGATAAAGTTTTTTTTTAAGGCCCACCCAAAGGCCGTTTTAAGGCCGTTCCAATTGGTCTGGCCCATCCAAAACTGGAATCCTGGCGCCGTGCCTGCCGAGTGTGAACGTATGTCTCATAGCCCACCTCGGCTTGTCCCCTGCACTCCAAAATCTGGCGCCAGTTAGCCGATGCTACCAACAGCTTTTTCAATGGTGGTGCTTCGGCATCGGGCTAGCCATGCAAATAAATCACTGTTTTATACCATTTACGAGGCTCAATGTATCTCCACACTTCATTGGTAGACTTCCGAGGGCCTTGACATTTAAAACGAGACATTGAGAAGAGTGTGTGACATGGTGCACCAGTAACTGACTGATAGGTGGAGTCTATGCACCTGCCACTTAGTCCTACTTAATTGCCTGAACCTCCTCTTTGTTATAGGGACTTGGGAATTAGTCAGTGTTTAGGCTCTGAAGAAGACAGTAGTCGCAACGCGTCAGCCCATCATATTAAAGGCTTTTTAATTATATCAAGCAGTGTGCCTTTGGGATCTTTGGCAAGACTTTAACCACAGTCACTACTGAAGTTGAGTTTAGCCATATCTTAAAGAGACATTGAGAACTTTGAAAAAGCACTGGTAGTTTACTTACAAGACGATTTATACAGACAGTATCTTCACGAAGTTTAGCGTTTGCAGCCATCTTAAATTTAGTCGCGATAAGTCGAGCGACGAGTAAGAATGAACAGGTATGATAAGGGATCAGATTCCAAAAATAATTCAGTGGAAATGCATGGATTCCAGTTTCTTCCAGTAGCAGCAACTGGAATCCATGCATTTCCAATTTTTGGAAAGACCACGTTTTTTGAAAATAACAAAAGGATGGAGGGAACATAGCAAAGCTTGGAGTTATTTCAGACGGGCTACAACAAGGTAGGCAAAATGATGGTGCTTAAAACCTGAATAATGCTTAGGCTGATGTTAAAGCGCACGCGATGTTTAAAACCATACACAACGGTAAATTGGAACAAAACTAAAGGTAACTTTAGCCTTTATAGGGCTGTATGAAGTTGTCCAAATTAATAGGTCGTAATTAGGCGTTGTTGTTGTAAAGATATTGCATGTAGATGTGCACGACCAAAACCGGGAAATGGACAAATATTATCAAGGATTTGAATCTGTTTCTGTCTGTGCACGGGGGTGTCTGTAGATCGGTGTGCAACGCATTCATTCATGCAGGCCTGTGGTCATGCATGCGCCCTTAAAATAGCATCTGCATTTGCGCCACAGACTTTAGACCAGGGAGTTCCTGAAACTGCAAAATATCAACAGTAAACGTTTACGCCGGAACACGGCCCGTCTTTTCGCTAAACCACCGACGTGGGCGCAATCGAATTCCCTAATTTACAGGCATGTACCTGTGGAGGGACAATTCCAATATGCACTGACTGCAAAATAGGAAAGACAAAAGCGCGAGTATACAAAGTCAATTGCGCTGGGACGCAAGATAGAGCCCTGGGTCTTGGACATGTGTTAGGCTCTAGACTATTCTAGAGAGGAACGTTTCCTACACGTGCATTAGGCTCTAGACTATTCTAGAGAGGAACATTTCCAACACATGCGTTAGGCTCTAGACTATTCTAGAGAGGAACGTTTCCTACACGTGCATTAGGCTCTAGACTATTCTAGAGAGGAACATTTCCAACACATGCGTTAGGCTCTAGACTACTCTAGAGAGGAACATTTCCAACAATGCGTTAGGCTCTAGACTATTCTAGAGAGGAACGTTTCCTACACGTGCGTAAGGCTCTAGACTATTCTAGAGAGGAACATTTCCAACACATGCGTTAGGCTCTAGACT
>NW_027468680.1:2607485-2609985 GCF_046254945.1 Alosa pseudoharengus
TGTCAAATGGATCAAGGAATACACCTGCCAATCACAGAGCTGAGTAACCAATCAGAAGGCTTAAAGAGAATAAATAACTAATGACTCAGTCAGCCAATAAAAAGGAGCTGAGAGGAACAGGCCACCCAATCACAAGCCCTGTGGAGGGATGACTCAGCCAATCACAGAGTCTGAAGGAAAACCCCACCAATCAGAGAGCTGCAGGAGAAGTGGAGGCCATCCTGCTCCGATCTGAGCTGAGATCCAACAAGCCAACACACACACACACACACACAAGCCTGTATATGATATATCTTCACCCTTCATAACACACACACACACACACACACACACACACCACCTGCTCAAATAGATCTGCCCACCAGTACAGCCATGGAGATGGAAATCAGCAGGAGAGGCAGAGAGGAAGAGAGAGAAAGAGATGGAGAGAAAGAGAGGGAGAGAAAGGAAGAGAGAAAGAGAGGGAGAGAGGGAAGGGGTTAGTAAGAAAAAGAAGAGAAACTCCCCCACCCCCAGCCCTGGGTCAGGATTGGTCTGGCCTGCCGTCCGTCTCCTCAGCCCACTCTCTGGTTGGTTGTCGCTGGAGGCCCTCGCCCCGTGACATCAGAAGTAAATAAGGCATCGCTCCCCACAGAGCAGCTACCCCAGAAGGCCAAGAAGGCATGCTGGGTAAAAACATGTCACCGCTGTGCCTAGCAACTGCCTAGCGACAGGCTCCCAGTCATAGGTGTGTGTGTGTGTGCGAGGAGAAACAGCGCTATGCTACACACAGAGACATACACACACACACACACACACACACACACACATGCCCACCCACACACACACACACACATGCCCACCCACACACACATATGCCCACTCCACCCACACACACACACACACATGCCCACCCACACACACATACACACACCCACACTCACACACACACACACATGCCCACCCAGCACATAGACAGACATTCATGCACATTTCTACTCTCCCTTGCAAACACGCACGCACACACACACACACACACACACACACACACACACACATGACGCACATGCACACGTACACACACACTCCAGAATAATGTGTGGCAGAGGTTTATCCTGACTAAGGGTCTGCTTAAAGACACGTCTTTAAAACTTCATTTCCCAGAGGACTGCGGGGCATGATCAAACAGGAAGTGATGTCCTCTCCGTGACATTGTCCTCTTTGCTTTGGGTTTCAGCACGGCAGAGAGCTGGGTGACTTTCAAGCAACACATGCTGAGATACACACCTGCAGTCCACAGTGCCTGTGGAGACACACACACACACACCTATGCAAATGCACACACACACACATACTTCTATGCAAATGCACACACACACATACACTCAGGCACACATGTTCATACGACACACACAGACCACATACCTACACACACACACAACCAGCAACACACCTTTCTGTTTCCTGTCTCCCTCCATCAAGACCTCCTGCTGCTGACAGTCCTCTCTCTCTCATTTCTCCTCTCTCTCTCATTTCTCCTCTCTCTCTCCTCTCCTTTTCTCTCTCTCCTCTCTCCTCTTTCTGTCATTCTCCACTCTGCTGTAATTTTCCACCTTCCTCTCCTCCTCTCTCCCCTTCCCTGTCTCTTTTTCCCTCTCTCCTTCCCTCTCATTCTCTCTCCTTCCTCTTTCTCTTCTCTCTCCTCTCCTCTTCCTCTCTCTCCTCTTCCTCTCTCTCCTCTCCTCTTCCTCTCTCTCAGCTCTGAGGCGTAAAACACACACAGAGTAATAAAGTTACAGTGTTTGCTGTGGAGTTGTGGTGAGTGACTCTAGTGTGTGTTGTGGTGAGTAACTCTAGTGTGTGTTGTGGTGAGTGACTCTAGTGTGTGTTGTGGTGAGTGACTCTAGTGTGTGTTGTGGTGAGTGACTCTAGTGTGTGTTGTGGTGAGTGACTCTAGTGTGTGTTGTGGTGAGTGACTCTAGTGTGTGTTGTGGTGAGTGACTCTAGTGTGTGTTGTGGTGAGTGACTCTAGTGTGTGTTGTGGTGAGTGACTCTAGTGTGTGTTGCGGTGAGTAAGTCTAGTGTGTGTTGTGGTGAGTGTGTGTGTGTGTGAGTGTGTGTGTGTGTGTGTGTGTGTGTGTGTGTGTGTGTGTGTGGTCTGAGGCCGTGGGCAGTGCAGTGAAGGTCCAACTGGGCGTGTGTGTGTGTGTGTGTGTGTGGTGGTCTGAGGTCGTGGGCGGTGCAGTGAAGGTCCAACTGGGCGCGCGCGTGTGTGTGTGTGTGTGTGTGTGTGTGTGTGTGTGTGTGTGTGTGTGTGTGTGTGTGTGTGTGTGTGTGTGTGTGTGTGTGTGTGTGGTCTGAGGCCGTGGGCAGTGCAGTGAAGGTCCAACTGGGCGCGTGTGTGTGTGTGTGTGTGTGTGTGTGTGTGTGTGTGTGTGTGTGTGTGTGTGTGTGTGTGTGTGTGGTCTGAGGCTGTGGGCAGTGCAGTGAGGGTCCAACTAGGCGTGTGTGTGAGTGTGTG
>NW_027468680.1:2614985-2629985 GCF_046254945.1 Alosa pseudoharengus
GAGGAGACAGAGAGAGAGAGAAGGAGAGATGGAGAGAGAGAAGAGAGGAGACAGAGAGAGAGAGGAGAGATGGAGAGAGAGAAGACAGATAGAGAGAAGGAGAGAGAGAGAAAAAGATATGGTTAGAGAATAGAGAGGTAGTTTAATTTAGAAAAGCGCCTTTCAAGGTACAAGTTGGACATGGACACAAGGTCCATAAAATGGCAAGATGCAGAGGAAACATAGAACCCCATCAGAGGAAACATAGAACCCCATCAGAGGAAACATAGAACCCCCTCAGAGGAAACATAGAACCCCCTCAGAGGGCAAACAGTAGTACACTGAGCACACAGTGTAGAGAGGCAGGGCAGATAAAAGCAGGGGCAATAAAATAAAGAGACAGGCAGGGCAGATAAAAACAGGGGCAATAAAATAAGAGAGAGGCAGGGCAGATAAAAACAGGGGCAATAAAATGAGAGAGAGGCAGGGCAGATAAAAACAGGGGCAATAAAATGAGAGAGAGGCAGGGCAAGTAGAAGACAGGGGGCTGAGAGGAAAGCTAAGCTAAAAAGATGTGTTTCTAACTGAGTTTGAAACGTGGATGTAGTTGTGCTTTGGCGCATCACAAGTGGCAGGGCATTCCACAGCTTAGGACCTGCCGCACTGAAGGCCCTGCCACCCGTGGAGCCAAGCCGAGATGTGGGGACTGCTAGAAGACATGTATCTGGAGAGCGAAGGGTAGAGTTTATCCGTATGTCCAGTCATATGCCCATTCAACACAGGGACCAGTCAGGTGTGTGTCCTTCCATGTCCTACCCAGGCCAAAAGAAGCCTTCTCTAAAGGTCAAGAGGCCTCACTGAGACCAGGACACTTGCAGCCTCCTGCCCAGGCCATGTGAAGCCTCCTCCCTAGGACACTTGAAGCCTCCTCCCTAGGACACTTGAAGCCTCCTGCCTATAGGACACTTGAAGCCTCCTCCCCAGACCATGTGAAGCCTCCTCCCTAGGACACTTGAAGCCTCCTCCCTAGGACACTTGCAGCCTCCTGCCCAGGCCATGTGAAGCCTCCTCCCTAGGACACTTGAAGCCTCCTCCCTAGGACACTTGCAGCCTGCTCCCTAGGACACTTGAAGCCTCCTCCCTAGGACACTTGAAGCCTCCTGCCCAGGCCATGTGAAGCCTTTACGCGTTTTGGCCTACGCTTTCTTAAAAGTCCTTTAAAAAAAAAAGTGTTAAAGCTTGAGAGTGTGTTTACATTTTCTTTAATCCAGTGCTTGCTTTGTTTTCGCACCCAAAACCCACTTTTTTACGTTGAGTCAAGTGCACCTACAGTTAAGAACAAAATTATTCATACCCCTGGCAAATATTGATTTAATGCTGATTTTCTCTTTATCAATATGTTTGTTCTGACTGAAAATAACACTGTCACATGCCAAAAGTTTGTACCGGACCGGCCTCGAGAGAAACCCAAACCTGTGACACACGCACTGGACCGGCCTCGAGAGAAACCCAAACCTGTGACGCACGCACTGGACCGGCCTCGAGAGAAACCCAAACCTGTGACACACGCACTGGACCGGCCTCGAGAGAAACCCAAACCTGTGACGCACGTTATTCATCTAGGAGATGCTCCTGCAAAGTAGAGATGCAGCTCTCTCAGCATGGGAATAACGTGTAGGAACAGAATGGGAATAACGTGTAGGAACAGAATGGGAATAACGTGTAGGAACAGAATGGGAATAACGTGTAGGACCAGAATAACATGTAGAAAGAGAATGGGAATAATATGTAGGAAGAGAATGGGAATAACATGTAGGAACAGAATGGGAATAGTGTAGGAAGAGAATGGGAATAATATGTAGGAAAAGAATGGGAATAACGTGTAGGAACAGAATGGGAATAACGTATGGTGGCTAGCTGGAAGGAGAGCCTGGAAAGATCCACTGATCCACTGAAGTTTATTTGGTTTACTTCATTCTTCAGCAGCTCATGGCTGATGAACTTTATGTTAGTGTTGGTAGCTATTGCTATTTAGATAGTAGGATGTAATGTTAGCGTTGGATATAATGTTAGCGTTGCTAACTATTGCTATTTAGTAGAGGAGTAGGATGTTATGTTAGCGTTGGAAGCTATTGCTATTTAGTAGAGGAGCAGGAAGTGATATAAAGTGGCAGAGAAAGCTGCAGTCTTACATGACATCAGTAACACGGACACCTCTCTCTACCACAAGAGCTCACCAAACACTAACACACACATCTACCACAAGAGCCCACCAAACTCTAACACACACACACATACATATATATACCACAAGAGCCAACCAAACACTAACACACACACACACAGCTACCACAAGAGCCCACCAAACAGTAACACACACACACACACACACACCTACCACAGGAGCCCATTAAATTCTCGAGTTTATCATAACACACACACACACACACACAGGCACACACTTAATCTAACTAGAGAACAGAGGCACACATAAAGAGGACGCCAATCTGTCTCTCTCTCTCTCCCCTCTATCCCCTCTCTCTCTCTCTCTCCCGTCTATCCTCTCTCTCTCTCTCTCTCCCCTCTATCTCTATCTATCTCTCTTATTTACCTGCCAGCGTCTGGGTTTCCTTGGCAAAAGTAGGCGAGTTTGAGGTTGAATTAACATTACATTCTAAAAAAACACACGCAAAGCAGAGTTGATCTCTAAGGCCACAGCCATTAGGATTAAGCCCAGTGCTCCCACCACCCAATCACACACACACACACACACACACATATGCTGTCAGGCCCAGCCTGTCACATCTCAGGGTTTAGCCCAATCTCACACACTGAGCCTGTGCCAAAGGGTGTCTCTAGTCTCGTGAGGCCATAGTCCGCTGCCCGTGTTGCACTGTGTGTGTGTGTGTGTGTGTGTGTGTGTGAGAGAGAGAGAGCGTCACAAGCTCAACTTCAAACAGGGCCCAGCAAAATTCCGTTGGAGTTCAAGGGGGAGGGGAGGCTCTCCTGTGCCTCACGAGCTTATTAACGGCTCCATGATTCTCTTGTAATAACAGAACATTTTGAAAACATGAGTCGAAGGAGGGAGGGGCAAAGATGCAGGGGCCTGAGAGAGAGGGGGAGGTTGATCTTACCGAGCATCTCGTTTCCACGGACCACAGCTATGACAAGCACGAGCGCGCTGAGAATCCTCACAGCGATGCGCGGGAGTGACGGGGATGCCATGGTTAGGAGCACGGACTGTGTCATCCGTCTGTCCGGATCTCCGAAATCCTCACAAGGCCTAGGGGGGTGTGGGCAAAAGCATTTTAGTGAGGAACGCAAAAACACACACACACATGCCCACACATAGCCTAGCCTGGATACCAGACTCTCTGACTTCGCAGAGTACTGGAGTAGGCTACTGTAGGGAAATGAAATTGAGCGGAAGTACGTAGACAGCTGGAGCCAGGGTACACATAGCCTACAAAACTTGTCAAACGCTCTGATTGGTCGCTGTGTGCGGTTGGTCGAACACACAAGATTGAGCATCGTTACTCACGCGCTGCCCTCAGAGATCTCATCGATCTGCTCGTGTCAGTGCGTTACTGTGAGGTGACGCAGCGATCGAACCTCGGTTCAGAAAAAAGCTTGGCTACCTCCATTTAACCTCGGAGAGAGGCCGGCCTGGCGATTAAGACCTTTTTAATGAGCGGTCCTTTTTAATGAGCGCTTGAAAATGTATCTTTGCCGAACTAAAAGAAAGAGGAATGATTAGCCAGTTCACGCGCTTTACTCCTCCCCAGATAGTAATTTCAGATTGGCAGATAGCGGACTGCTGGTGGTATGCCGCCGGTGGCGTGCCACTTGTGGTCCGCCGTTGGACCACCATCTCTTTAAATTTAACTTGTCATGAATATTAAGAAAAGTTAATAAAATGATATATGGAGTATAACTGAACAAATTAACAAGATTTTAGACCAATAGTGGCAAAATATTGGGCAATTTGTCTGAAACGGACCGCCAGAGAACCGATGAGCAAAATGCCAGCGGACCGCCAGCTATGCCCCCAATGGACCGACAGTGATCCGCCAGCCTCTTGCTATCTTCTCTTTAAGCCACATCTCCCGATTTGACCGCACGCGCAAGGACGGTGCACCTGTCGCCCGCTGAGAATTCACCGCGCGCAGCTTCGCACGTCACGCGCGAAATAAACAGCCCTCTCTTTTTCTGGGGAGAAAGAATAAATAGACCCAGTCTTCTCGCGAGCCCCACACTCTCATTAAGTCGTTGGCGTGCGGCGCACACCCTATACGGTCTGTTCGGCGGAGTTGTTGGGGACTCTCTCATCCACTCCCGATTCTCATTGTCACGGCAGTAGCACGAGACAAGGCGAAGAGCTGCCTGCATTTCTTTTGCGGGACGGGCGGCTCGTAGGGATTATGCTATGCACACAGCTCTCACCCGTGTGTAGCCTACTCGTCATTGTTGTTGTGGCTCGAGGGGCAGCTACGGCTACTGTTCGACGGGCCGGGTCAGCTCACACCTAAACACAAAAATCGCGCGTCTTAACGGCAACGTGCTGCCGTTAATGACCGGGAAGGTACTGATACACCTGCTGCAATAGCAGCCTACCCATATAGCAGCGTCAGTGAGGTGCCGCCCGTGCTTGGCTGGCGCCGCCTCCTGAGTTCACACACACACATCTTTTCTATCTGCCTCACGCGGTCTTTATTTTCCTTGTTCTTGTCTTTCTCCAGCAGAGGTAGCCGATGCCTGCCCTGCACTTTGCATGCTGGCAGACGGGACAGCAGCACAGCGCGAGCCTGGCAGTAGCCTATGTAGTGCAGGCGTTGGGGGTCTGAATAGGAGCAGAGGGAGGGAGAGAGTGGGGGGGGGGGGGGGGGGGGCAGTAGCGTCCAGCCCAATAACAATGAGAATAACTGCTCTTTCAAACAAGCTCGTCTGCGCCCGCGATTGCTGCCCCCGGTAGAGAGAATAACGGTCGGACAACCTATCTGAGCCTGACAGAGACACACATTCCAGAACACGACCCCCCTCTCATATTTACATCACTGACAGGTGTCTCCCTTCAATAAAAGCGCGCGGACGCAAACAACAATAGTAGACCTAAAGCTATCCCACTGTGTAGGTGTTTGTGGGTTGTGTGTGTGTGTGTGTGTGTTCGACTGCTAGAGAGAGAGAGAAAGAGAGAGAGAAAGAGCGAGAGGAGGGACGAGTCGTGTTTATACACACCGAGATATTCCCGTCAAAGTCCGCACGCTGCGTCAGGTAGGTGCTCTTCAACTCGCGCACTGGTCCCCGTAGGATTTGTCTCTGTGGCGGCCAATTTTCTCGCTCGCGCTATCCGTCCTCTGGCTTCTTGTTTTTTCTCGCCGTTTTCCTCTCCTCAGTACGGCCACCGCTCGCTCACTGCAGCAAAAACAGTCTGTCTGAACGACAGGAAGAGAGGGAGGGAGGAGAGAAGAGGGAGGGAGGTATGGAGGGAGGGGTTGGCGTGCGGGTCGGAGGGGGAGGGGTGGGGATTTTAATACGATTTGGCCCGTACCATTTCAGTAACAGGGCCAGAGCAAACTGCCCGAGAGAGAGGGAGAGAGGGAGGGTGGGAGAGGGGTGGCGGGTGGGTTGTTATAAACTACCAATAATAATAATAACAGACAGATAGATAGACAGATAGATAGATAAAACTGGTATGTATCATCCCAATATTTCATTGTTCAGATGCCAGCTCATATTGTTGTTGTTACTGCTGCCGCTATAGCTGTGTGTGTGTGGGTGTGTATGTTTGTGGTTAATGGTGGAAGTGGGGAGGGGGACATTGCCAGCCTCTCGGTTGACAGCACTAGGTGTGGTCTGCCCATGAATAGAATCCTCGCGCGCCGGTCTCGGGAGACGATGGAGGGTGTCCGGGATCCACGAGGGAGGGAGGGAGGGGGCGGTGGCGATTTGCCGGGGGATTAAGGATTAGCCTTGCACGCGGATTACGCGCCGTTTAGTGTGGAGACGAGCGGGGTTAAAACATGGACGGCGGCGCAAGGGGTTCCAGCTCCGGCTCCGTCACCGTACAGCAACAGAGCGCAGCACGAGGGGCGGGCAGGGCGGGAATCAGGAATCGGAGAGGCTGAACAGACCACGCTCCATCCGCCCATGTGTGTGCGCGCGCGTCTCTCAGCCGGATCATCAAGAGTTTGAGTGTGCACTTCGGGGAAAAGAAAAATATTGTAAAAGGACACACGGGCTATTTAAAGTATTGTTTCTATAACTGCATCATGAACTGTGCACGGACTGATGTTTGAGTGTGTTGTCGGATCAGTGCATCTGACAGCTGGAATCAGCTGCTGTCTTGCAATTCTGGCACTCCCGCGATATAAGAAGAACAACTCAGCACTCAGTCCCGAACACCAGCCATTTGTTTACGATGGAGACTCCAATTGTATGACAAATCTGTCAAAGCAACCTCTTCACAATCGAACCACTGATTCCCACCACCTGGTTTAACCAGCACAGATGGACGTTAGCCAGCTGGCTAAACCACAGGGCACATTTAGCCTACGTTCAGTCCTACAGTCAGCGTGATGCTCTTCCATGTGGGCAAATGTCCCAGTAATAAATAAAGAAATAAATGAAATAATCATTATAAAAAAAACCTCGGCGAACTCATGGTCTTGCTATGGTCTTTTGCATAAGAAAAGCACGTCAGCTATGATGAAGTCAGGCTACAAGGTTTGTCTTTGTTTGAATCCCCCTGTAGTGACGGTTGCGTTCTGAGTGGTTTACTTCGGTTTGGGTTTCTTGGAGGGGGACTGATGATAACGCACGCGGCAGGAATGCACCTGCTGGCCGTTAGCCGGAACTGCACCCAAAGCAGGTATTCCGGTATTCCCAGAAAGCGCGACAATTACATCACCGCCAGCCGGGAACAGCGCAGCCTGAGGATCCGGACGCTACTCAACTATCCCCCGCTACTTGAAAGGATAACACGAGCGAGACAGGCGGGGAAATATCGCATGGCCCAAATAAGTGAGATAGGACGCAGTTGATTTCACACAGCTGCTTCTGCCTAAACTAGCCTGCAAAATATCACCATTTATTCCAGTCTCCTCGTTTTAAAGACGCGTTGACGTCATTCTCTGCAGAGTGGAGGGTGGCAACGTGGCTGGTCGCCCGTGACCTCCGTTCGAGACGTTATTTCCCTTCCTGTATTCGCTCCCGCAAGATGTATGTGTGTGTGTGTGGGGGGGGTGTCTACGGCAGTCGTTATGGTTTTCAGGAATGCAATTCGGTGGGACGGGACACAGCCTCCGACACAGGTTCACTCACCATCCGAGTCCCTTTGCTCAACAACAATGCAGTAGCCTATCCTATCACTGAACTAGTAGTTTGTAGCATAGCGTGTAAGCCAGGCTACATTAAATAATTATGAATAATCATTATCATCATAAAGATCCAAGATTACGAAATAGCCTATACATCTTTTTCCATAACTCCAGTTCCTGCATATTGGTCACGCCTTTCCTTTTAATGTAGACTTTTGCTACCGAAACCACATGTGTCAGAATATATTATAAAACATGATCAGGACGGGAACATCAAAAGAGCCATTTTTCCATCCGGAACTTTCCAGGACCCATCTCTGCCGGGACTCGAACCCGGAGCCTCTGGATTAGAAGTCCAGCGCGCTATTCCATTGCGCCACAGAGACTGAGCCACCTGACTGTCGGAAAAGGGGGTTTACATCGATTTCATCCGTATCCTCTCAGCATCTCACAGCATCAGGACCAAACAGCTCTCACTGGTAGTACAGAATTTAACCACTAGGGGGCGAGCGACAGCTAGACATTGCGCAAGGCAAAATGACGCACAGTCATTCTGCAACCAAAGGGTGCCATACAATTATCTGTACGATTAATTCACTCTGGAAAATATGATAATTAATTGAACATCCATTTCTTCATCTTATTATTCAGGGTGGTAATAGACATCGAGCCTACGTAATATAGGCTACCGAAAAAAAAGGCTTAGTCGGTAGGCTAATGCATGATCATGGGCTCAGACGCGCATCTCTAGTTTAGTCGGCTAGCGCAACTACAATTTCTCGCCAGCCTCCCGGTTTCCTGTCTGACCGTGTTCTAATTACTGGAGAAACATTATCTGTTGCCATCAATCAGATTGAAACACGTATGGCTATAATCACATTTCGGCAGGGTTGGTCAGATGGTGCGTACCATCAGGCAACGAGAGAGAATTTCCCTTATGTGTGTGTGTACATCAAATTGGCCTACCATAGCTTCCCAACTCTGCACAGTAGCCCATTAACTGCTGTCTCCAACCTGCCCACAACAAGCCTGCAGATCACGCTCTAAAAACATCCTCCATTGTGAAGTTAATAGATATTTTATTGTAGACCAGAACCATTTTAAGAATGTACCGTGTGTAGCCATACGTCTGTAACATTAATATTGGTGATAGCTTACAAATTGTCGCTGGGTTAAATATTAGCCTTTGGCTCCGAATCCATTCAAACTTTAAACAACAACGGAAGCGGAGCGCATACACGCTAGCCAATGAAAGCATATAAAAGCGTATATTCCGTGTTCGTCCCATACGGTTCGTGCATGATTGTTCAAGGACTGGAAAACAATAGATATAGCTCACGGGCCTTTTCTCCTCCGTACTGGCGTAGCTATAGCGCTGACAGTCTTGTGGCACGCATACCATGCAATAGGACTGTGCATTACCTGGCGAAAAACAAACTTTTTTGACTCATCATGAAGAGATGCGCAATAACTATAAAAGGTGTCTTCATGAGTTAGGGTGTTGGTAATTGCTATGGAAATGTTTAAACCGAATTGTCCACTGAAATCAGAACTTAAACAGCCTCTGAATTCTTAATGGTGGATAATGCTAAAAATTGTAACCTAATTGCAGAAAAAGATTTTTGTTTTAAAAAATTAGATTAGATTTGAATTGAACAAACTGAACAAAGATGTTGTTAGTGTTGCATATTGATATTGAAGTATTGAAGAATCAGATGAAAAAACAGTTACTAAAATAAATATATAAAGGCTTATAGGCCTACATTACGGAAGCATATTGCTGCCACACTAAAATAAATAAAAAGGCTCAGTATTATGTAATTACGTGAAAAGTTTCTTGTTATAACAATATCTTTTTCACGTTTTAACAAGATATGTGTCACGTTATTACATGAAATTATCACGTTATTTCAAAAAAACAAAACTAAATGAAACAAGGCCACGAGAGCTCATGGCATAAATGATAACTAGTCGTATCTATAAACTTGCACCCTGACTGCTATTACACAGTGCTGCTTGATGAGTGTTTGTTTTTGTGCATGTGTGTATGTGTGTGTAGGCTACATGTGTGTGGTCAATTCCCATCTTACTGAGGAGCAGCGAAGAGGGATGTGTGTGTATCGGCAGAGAGCTGCTGAAAAGGAGGCCGATAGAGAGGTTCTGTGCAGGATAGCCTGCTCACACCATAGACTGTATATATATGTCTCACACAGCCTGATAGTTCTGCTTTATCTTCTTATCAACACAATAAATAAAATTTTCGCTAACTTGACGCAAGAGGGAGAAAGGGCTTTGATAAATATGCAAATCTTCACGCAATGTGGGTGAATGTGTAGAGCGCTCTGGCTCGGTAGCCTGCAGGTCATCGCTGTCATTTCCAGGGCTGTGGGGAAGAGACGCGGGGAGTGAGAAGTGAAGCGCTGCAGTCGCACAGTGCAGGCTGCTGGAGAGCACAGCAAAGAAAATATTCAAACAGCAATAGCATGCGCTTTTTGAGATCACACTACAGTAATCAGCCCGGCTCCACCGGGAATCCTCCCGACTCTCCCGATTGCCACTCCGCTAGCCTACTGCACACAAGTGCAGAATATTCTGGACAATGCTTGGGTGTTCGCATAGGCTATAGGCCTATAAATATCATCCACCGTGTTCAATAACGAGAATGTCTTGCGAGCTTAAAATAGAATTTTGATTGAGTCATGTAAACGAGCATATCCTATTATTGCCTCTCGTTTCGTTTAGTTTCAGTATCTTGAATAACATGATAATTTCATGTAATAACGTGATATATATCTTGTAAAAACGTAAAAATATCATATCTTGAAATAACATGATATTTTCACGTTATAACATGAAAATATCAGTATCATGATGATAATTTCATGTAATAACATCTTACATATCTTGTTAAAACATGAAAAAGATATTGTTATAACAAGAAACTTTTCACGTAATTACATAATACTGAGCCTTTTTATTTATTTTAGTGTGGCAGCAATACGCTTCCGTACTACATAATACTGATAATTTAATTGTAAAAATCAAATAGGCCTATTATTTAGGAGGACTACCCTCGTAAAAAAAGGGGTGAGGGTCTGTTTGTTCCAAATGTGTAGCCCTCCATATGATTCTGGGTCCTTCAGGTAGCCCTCAGTTCCAAAAAGGTCGGAGACCCCTGATCTATTGTATTCTTTATTGCAAAGCAGAGGTTACTTTTTCAAATAACCTCTTTATTTAAAAAAAAAAAATCCACGAACATCATGACATTATTGTGTAAAACTGGCCTCTGTCCAGATGTCATGTTGTGGTCATCATCATCTCCTGCTGCTGCACTCTTAAAGGGCACCACTTGACTAGTGACTCTTAAAGGACACCACTTGACTAGGGACTCTTAAAGGACACCACTTGATTAGTGACTCTTAAAGGACACCACTTGACTAGTGACTCTTAAAGGACACCACTTGACTAGTGACTCTTAAAGGACACCACTTGACTAGTGACTCTTAAAGGACACCACTTGACTAGTGACTCTTAAAGGACACCACTTGATTAGTGACTCTTAAAGGACACCACTTGACTATGGGCTGCTGCACTCTTAAAGGACACCACTTGACTAGTGACTCTTAAAGGACACCACTTGATTAGTGACTCTTAAAGGACACCACTTGACTAGTGACTCTTAAAGGACACCACTTGACTAGTGACTCTTAAGGACACCACTTGACTAGTGACTCTTAAAGGACACCACTTGACTAGTGACTCTTAAAGGACACCACTTGACTAGTGACTCTTAAAGGACACCACTTGATTAGTGACTCTTAAAAGACACCAATTGACTCTGGGGTGCTGCACTCTTAAAGTGGCATGGAGCGCAGTCAGTGAACATACTATTCAGTTAGTTGGAGACATGTTTGTTAAATACAGTTATTATAAAAGGAGAATTTGGAAAAAAGGAAAACACCTCCAGGGGTAAACTGTACTGAGACCATGTTCTTGTTCAATAATAAGAACTTTTTTTTATTGCATGTTCCTACTCACTGTCTTGGTGTTCACACCGTTGAGACATCTTTGGATGTTATAGGCGTTCTGTCTTGGTGTTCACATCACACCGTTGAGACATCTTTGGAGCATGGTATAGGCATTTGCATTTGTGTGGTGCTATTTCTATTTGTTTTTGTAAATTGTTTAGAGAAATGCACTTTAAAAAAAAAAACTAAAAAAAAAGCTGAGAAAACACATGTGCTGTTCGGTGACAGAACGGAACAGCCCAGCACAAATGAGAAAGCTTTGAGGGGTATTTAAATGAAGTGGTTGGTTTGGTGGTAAACCTGGGTGGGTAAGTTATTTCACATTGAGGGGTATTTAAATGAAGTGGTTGGTTCACATTATCACCCAGAGAGAAGAAAAGGGGTCATTCTGAATAACAGGACACCTATGAAGTAGATCTGGTAAAAAACAATTCACCGTTAATCACCGTTCCATATCAATGCTCAATGACTGGTAACTACAGTACAGATGGGTCTCAAAAAATGAGAATATTTTGAAAATGTCCCACCCCTTAATATATTTCAAAAAGGGAATCTTTCATATTTTATTCTAGATTCATTACATATAAAGTGAAAATATGTCAAGCCATGTTTTGTTTTAATCTTAATGAATACGACTTACAGTTCATGAAAACCAAAAATCAGTTTCTCAAAATATTAGAATAAAAATGTTTCCTGAGCCTTAAATCTCTTAGTCTGGTTCAAGAAACATAACCACAATCATGGGAAATACTGCTGACTTGATAGTTGTCCAGAAGACACTCATTCACTCCCTCCAGAAGGAGGGTAAGCCACAGACGGTCATTGCTGAAAGGGCGGGGTGTTCGGAGTGCTGTATCAAAGCATATTCATGAAAAGTTGACTGGAAAGGAAAAGTGTGGTAGGAAAAGGTGTGCAAGCAGCAAGGATGACCGCAGCCTTGAGAGGATTGTCAAGCCGATTCAAGAACTTGTGGGGAACTTCACAAGGAGTGGACTGAGGCTGGAGTCTGCATCACGACCCACCACACACAGATGTGTCCAGGAAATGGGCTACAAGTGCACATGCCTAGTGTCAAGCCACTCCTGAATCAGAGACCAGGTTAGAGCGTCCTACCTGAGCTAAGAAGAGACAGAACTGGACCGTTGCACAGTGGTCCAAACGCCTCTTTTCACATAAAAACAACATTTTTCATTTGGATATCAGGGTCCAATCAAGGTCCCAAGAGTCTCGAGGAAGAGTCACAGAATCCAAGTTACTTGAAGTCAAAATTGTCAAATTGTCTTTAAATATTTAACTTTATATCTAATGACTCTAGAATATAGGAAAGATTCCCTTTTTGAAATAAATTAGAGGGGAAAAATAAACTTTTTCACGATATTCAAATTTTTTGAGACCGACCTATATAACAATCACAACAAACGCCCTACAATAGAGCTTAATGGCTTTGATTAGTTAAGAGAATGCAGCCGTACGGCTCCTCTCCAGGTCCATCACTTCCTCAGGATTATCACTAAACCTCTTGAAAAAGCCTCCAGGGCAAGAACACTCGTGTTCTCGCAGGTCTCTCAGGTTCTATCTCAGAGCAGTGGTCTAGTACCCTGGGAATCTAGAGTTCTCGTGGAAGCATTTGGGTCATTCGTGGCTGCCTGCATTTTCCCTGTCATCACGGCTGCAACTTTCGCACTCGTTTGTGCTTTTTAGCGGCGTGTTCATCAGGACCTGGGACACCCGTCTGAGCCTCCATGGACCATGTCAACAATGAATGAAATTAGCTTATTATCAATGAGTGTTATCAATTTGAGCGAGTATACTACACATATTTTTTTTCTAAAGATACAGGACTGCTGCAGACAATGAGCTGCCAACCACCATAATGTAGCCTAATAGCAACCCAAAATAATGAACTTGCTGTCCTTATAAAAAATAAAAAGTTGGTCTTGGCATGCCCATTCTTGATCCAATGGTTCAGTGGCAATAGGCTACTAGAGTGAAAAAAGCAATTAGCCTAATAAATAAAATATTTGTCTCACTCAGTACATATATCTCGTAAATTGGTGAGCCATAAAATATCCCACCGTCAAGATTATTATATTTGAAAATTCCAATCTATCCCACCTAAATATCAAAAGTTATTTCTACTGACATGCTTGCTGGTGACATAAAAACACAAATGGTTTCCCCTTGATATAAAGGCTGACATAAGAGACATAAGCTATGCAAGATGGGTACAAATCCCAGACTGTCCTGGAAAATAAACAAAAACAAGATAAAGGATGTATACAATGAGGATGTATACACTCAAAGTGTTAATGCTTCTTTCCAAAAATCTCACCAGAAGTTGTTATTTAAGGGGTTATTTTAAAAAAAAAATCTTCTGCGGGAGCATGCCCCCAGACCCAGACCTAACTAAGCTGAGTTACCAACCTTTTGAAGTGGGGGGCCCATTTCACATCTGTGCACATCTGTGCCTGGGGGGCCCATTTCACATCTGATAATCCACCCATGTGCCCCCCCCCCCCCCAATCTCACTCCAAGCTGAGCTCAAAACTTGAGATTTAACATCACACACATTAATTCATCGGACCGCCCCCCCCCCCCCCCCTATTTTTTTTCCTCATCGGATCTGCATCGATCTCAAATATGGCATTTCTAGAATCAAATTGACGGAAATCTGTCGCACGACGGAGAACTTTAATCCTTGAGTCTCTACCTCTTTATCCGGCTCTAGCTGCTGCGCTGGACCGGGAGGCGACTTGGTGCTCAGCTCCCTCTCCCCTGGACGACCCACGAGCCCCTTTGCCCTGGACGACCCACGAGCCCCTCTCCCCCAGGTGAGTCTAGACGACCTGTGTGCCTCTACTCCAGGTGAGTCTGGACGACCTGTGTGCCTCTACTCCAGGTGAGTCTGGACGACCTGTGTGCCTCTACTCCAGGTGAGTCTGGACGACCTGTGTGCCGGACGACCTGTGTGCCTCTACTCCAGGTGAGTCTAGACGACCTGTGTGCCTCTACTCCAGGTGAGTCTGGATGACCTGTGTGCCTCTACTCCAGGTGAGTCTGGACGACCTGTGTGCCTCTACTCCAGGTGAGTCTAGACGACCTGTGTGCCGGACGACCTGTGTGCCTCTACTCCAGGTGAGTCTAGACGACCTGTGTGCCGGACGACCTGTGTTCCTTTACTCCAGGTGAGTCTGGACGACCTGTGTGCCTCTACTCCAGGTGAGTCTGGACCGGGAGGAGACTTGGTGCTCAGCTCCCTCTCCCCTGGACGACCCACGAGCCCCTTTGCCCTGGACGACCCACGAGCCCCTTTGCCCTGGACGACCCACGAGCCCCTCTCCCCCAGGTGAGTCTAGACGACCTGTGTGCCTCTACTCCAGGTGAGTCTAGACGACCTGTGTGCCTCTACTCCAGGTGAGTCTGGACGACCTGTGTGCCTCTGGACGACCTGTGTGTCTCTACTCCAGGTGAGTCTGGACGACCTGTGTGCCTCTACTCCAGGTGAGTCTAGACGACCTGTGTGCCGGACGACCTGTGTGCCTCTACTCCAGGTGAGTCTAGACGACCTGTGTGCCTCTACTCCAGGTGAGTCTGGACGACCTGTGTGCCTCTACTCCAGGTGAGTCTGGACGACCTGTGTGCCTCTACTCCAGGTGAGTCTAGACGACCTGTGTGCC
>NW_027468680.1:2632485-2659702 GCF_046254945.1 Alosa pseudoharengus
GGATGGGGGGCACGCCGATGGAGACTACAGGGGTTATACAGTGTGTGTGTGTACACATATCTATTAGAGATGCACCAATATGGAATTTTAGGGCAGATAACAATAACGGATATTTATTATTTATTGGTTTGTTGTGACCGACGAAATTTATTCAAACGGCTAAGGAATTAACTGTAGCTTAATTTGTGGAGATCGAAGAGAAAGCATCTGTTTGACATAGGCCTACGCGTAGCCACGAACGGGCCTAGGCCCGTCTACTTGCAGTCTTGCCCGTCCGATTAGAGGGCTTTCCTTCGTTTACGCTCACCATCTTAAAAAGACGCGCATGCAAGTAAACACTGCGCTGAAACCTCAAGAATCAGTCAAATCGCAAACAGCCACAGCTCCGTTTAATTGTCAGGTGTGATGAAATGCGTTCATATTCCACTTCTTATGTCATAAACGTTGAATGCCTATGGAAAGGTTTTGTGGTAGGATTGTCCAATGGTCAGTGTTGCTTCAATTTGTGTTTTGATTTATGCGACGCACCGATGCTGGGTTCATCAGTTTTGCGCAAGTTTAAAACGTTGCCTAATTTGTCATTTTCGTTCTATAAGTTCCATTTATCATGTCATGAATGTAACATGCTTATGATAAGGCTTTTCAGTTGTTCAAGATGGTCAATCTATTGTTTCAATTGTGATTCATGTGACGCGCACAGCGATGCTGGGTTCATGCACTTGATCAGCCTAGAACAGGAACATTTTGGAGAGGGAATGAGAGAAAGAACGCACGCAAGAAACACTTTTTAATTAAACGTAGGCCTAATTTACAAAGACATCGTAAAACACTGAAAGTTAATAATTACACCACGGGTCTCACGTCGCTCTCAAGCTCAGTCGCGTGCTGCCCTCTTTTGAGCTTGCGAGAGGCTTAAGATGCACAATTGCGCAGCCTATAATAAAAAGTAAATAATGCTTAATTAAATAAAGGCATGTGCTTACGCAGCCTATAAGTAAAGAAAAGACCCATGCCATAATTTGAGGATTTACAGTAGGCCTAGATGAGTAGGCCTAAATAATAGGACTACAGCTATTTTATAACTCAAGCAAATTGTTTGCACATTAAGTTCAACGGTTAGATTCATCTGGACGTGTTTTAAGTTGGCTGCAGCCTGTAAATAGGCTAATGATTTTTGAAAACGAACTTCTGTGGTCATATGCATTTTACATAGGCAAGCAGGACAATTTGGGAGTTTTTGACTGCATGGAAACGATACAATAGTGTCAAGCACGGTTGTGTTTAGCTAGGCCTACCATTTGCATTTATTTAAGCTATGAACATCAGACGCTTGAGTGAAATCTCGACCTTATTAGTGATTGATAGCCTATCTTATGCGCTGTGTTTAAGCAGGCGGTGAACAAAGGGTTAACTTATAGCCTACAGGTAGAAATAAGAAACACGGTGATAATATAACGTTAGCTAAGTTAGTTTGCCTGCTAGCTAGCTTATCAGTAGGCTAGGCTATACAGTCTCTCAATGGGAATTTATGTGATCTATTTACCAGTGCAATAGCTACTTCTGTCTAAATAATAGGCCTATTTACCTCTCCTTATTCAGTGTAAACTTGGGAAAAGATCAATCGGGTCTTTCACACTGCCAGGTCTTGCAGTTCATTACCGAGAAAGAAAAAAAAAAACAGCTGGCAACGTTAAAAACAGCTGTTCAGGTGGGCTCATAGAATTGGAACTGTATATGAAATTTTGCGCTGAGCTTATTAAAATGGCGCCCTGTCAGGCTCAGAGCGTACTTCATGCCTATGACGTAACTGATCTATCTTGCTCCGCTCTAGAATCTTTGGGCACCGCTATGGTGATTTCTAATGGTAGATTGATTTGTTTAGATCCAGTGATATCGCTGCCTTGACAACAGTACGTCATGGCTTCGGAACTCTATTCCAAGTGTGTTCTTAATTCCATAACAACAAGAGATTCTTAATTCCATATTCTTTGGGCTTTTTTGCCTTTAATCTGACAGAATAGTGAAGAGTGTGACGGGCACGGAGTGGTCAGACGCCAACCTGTGTCCAGTATGGAGTATTAGAGTTGAGTTTGAGTGTGTGTGTGTGTGTGTGTGTGTGTGTGTGTGTACCTCCACTAAGGCCAACTCCTGTTCCTCGATGAGTGATTGACATCACCATGGGAATGGACCAGCTGCCAGACGACACAAGTTACCATGTCAACACGTTACCATGTCAATGCAGATCCAACGTAGTTTCATCAAAAACACACACACACACAAACACCTGTAGATGGTGATGTCATCCACACTTACCAGCACACATGCACCCAATCTTACACACACACACACACACACACACACACACACACACCTGTAGATGGTGATGTGTGGAGACATGGGCCGGTTCAGTCGGGTGTTTTTGGCCCAAAATTTATTCATCTCCTCCTTTGCTGTTGTTCCCATGGGAACAGCACTGGTAAACAGAGCATCGGAGAGAACAGATGTTTGCATAATTCATACCACACACATATACACACACACACACACACGCACACACACACACGCAGATAGACTTGACTTACTGCAACCATGCGTGGCTAATTAGACAACTCCAAGGCTTGTATGCACACACATCCCACACACACATACACATACAAACACAGAAAGGACAATATTCTCTACATAAAGTCCTCTACAGATAGAATGCTATCGTCAATCACATGAATTTCCCAACTTACAAAACCCAAACACACTGTACACTCAAAATAACCAAAATACACACACACAGCAGCAGGACTCACTGTCTGTAGAGGACTCCAAACTGTGATCGGGACACATAGAGACCCGGTCGGGCAATCGACCTGTAAACACAAACACACACAAACATACACGATTGCATGGTGAATCACACTTATGGATTTGACTGACACAAACACTCTTAAACGTAACGTATCCTTCAAGCCTCAGTGTCCAGCTTGACCCCCCACTGGCCCCTTGGGACCTACTCACTTTTGCACAAAATGTTATTTATTATGCTGTAATGAGCTCCCTATTTAGTTTAGTAGCCTCACATGCGTAGCCAGTTAGCGCTGCATCCCTAGTAGCCTCACATGCTTAGCCAGTTAGCGTTATCACATGCGTAGCCAGTTAGCATTATCACATGCGTAGCTAGTTAGCGTTATCACATGCGTAGCTAGTTAGCGTTATCACATGCGTAGCCCGTTAGCATTATCACATGCGTAGATAGTTAGCGTTATCACATGCGTAGCTAGTTAGCGCGGGCAGAAAACTCTGGACTCCAACTTCCCCGACATGCTCTTCTACTTGCCCCGGGCCAGTGGACTGTTGCTCTACTTGCCCCGGGCCAGTGGACTGTTGCGCTACTTGCCCCGGGCCAGTGGACTGTTGCGCTTGTTGAGTACTGCACCAGCATCACGTGTAAACACCTTTCCTTATTCTTTTGGCTGAGTCTTTTGTCCAAAGCCACTCATACACAGGCTCACACACAGACTCACACACAGACTTACACACAGACTCATACACAGACTTACAAGGGCCAGTCACTGAGTTACTCTGAGTTTAGGGCAGCCGTGGCCTACTGGTTAGCACTTCGGACCTGTAACCGGAGGGTTGCCGGTTCGAACCTCCACCAGTAGGCACGGCTGAAGTGCCCTTGAGCAAGGCACCTAACCCCTCACTGCTCCCCGAGCACCGCTGTTGATGCAGGCAGCTCACTGTGCCGGGATTAGTGTGTGCTTCACCTCACTGTGTGTTCACTGTGTGCTGAGTGTGTTTCACTAATTCACGGATTGGGATAAATGCAGAGACCAAATTTCCCTCACGGGATCAAAAGAGTATATATACTTATACTTATATTCTGGGTTTGGTGCCTTTGTGCACGACGGTGGCAGCAGATATTGAACCCTCAGTTTTTCTGGCTACTGCTTGCTAGCCACGCCTCTCAGCCACTAGGGTACCACGCCCCTGCGGTCGCACTTATTGCTCTTGCACACATTCCCTTAACAACTTCGGCCATAAGACACTGTTTTAACCCTCTAACCACCCAAGTCGCAATATTGCAACAAGCCTCATTACTGAATAAAACAGACGATAGACCCGAGTACAATGTAAAATCTCGTAACCTTGTACTCTTGACCACTAGATGGCAGATATCTAGAGCTTCGATTCAAGCCCCATCTCCGGTGGAGAAAACATGACAAAACAGGACAATACGTGCATTTGTTTGTATTTCCTACTATGTAAAGCGACTTGGGTTTGAGAAAGGCGCTATATAAAATAAACGTATTATTATTATTATTATTATTATTATTATTATTATTTACACAGAAGTGATTCTGGTCATCGTTTTTGCGCAAATTGAAGCACAAATACACCAAATGGTGAATAAAACGTTCACATGTGATTAAGACTTGGATCTGTTGTTCACCTATTCTAATTCTGATTCTAATTCTGAAAAAGAATACCTGACTTTTGGGGATGACACCGATCATCTATTATAATCACGGTGCGTATGAATGGAGGTGTGTCTTTGCATTTGCACGACAGTGTCCACTAAGCATACAGTCTTTATTTCGACCCTTTGTCCAACATAGCTGAAGGTGGCAGTGGTAGACGTGATGCTAGTTTCTGTAATGGACGTGGTAAAGACAGCAGGGAGAGTAAAAACAGGGCTCTGAGGAACTACAAAGTCACCTGAAACAGATTTATTAGCCTACTTTATGTACTTTAGTGACGTCATAATATGCAAATTAGATGAGTAAACGTACCCCCTTCATAAACTTTTGATCATACTGAATGATTTTCACAGTAGGACTTTATCTCTGACCACTTTCAAGCCATGGCCTCTTGAAAAGTAAATGTCAAAATCCAGTGTTGGTTTTTTAAAACCCTGGCGGCTAAACGGTTAAGAGTACAGACATCGCACAGAATAGTCAACACGTGTTAATAACTTGCTTTCAACAACACCATAAACTGAGATCAAAGCTCCCGTCCGGATGTCACTGGCGGGCAAAGTTCGGTTGGAAGTGATGCGTGACCCCTGATTGACCTCCCATACTGTTAGTCGTCATCGTCGTCATCATCATCATCATCATCAACATCAACTTTTATTGCCAGACTCAAGGTCCATTCAGAAGACACAGACATGACATACAAGTCACATTACACATTAGTTAGTTAGCATTATATTATATCATATAGCATTGTCAGATACTATCCTGAGAATAGTATAGTTCTAGAATAGAGGTCGCACTAATGTCATGAGACCATATGCTCCAAACCGACTGTGATAACTTTATTAAGCCGTCTTGTATGCTTGAATGTATTTAGGTATGTATTCCCCATCATACCGACGTTAGCCTTGAGAATCCGGTTAGGACAGCATCGAAGACAGAAACTTTCAATTAATGTATTGGCTAGACAAGACAGTTGCTTATGACTTGGGTCCATACAACCATCTATTTTTCAATAACCACAAGACTGAAAGCGACTACAACGTCCACTAGACGATTTTCATGCTATTTAGCTGATAACATTAACCTCAACTCACGTTGACAACTTGACATTGATATTAGCCTGTAACGTTACCATGCTTGCAAATAGTTGAGTTTTCCAGTAACGTTGACGTTAACACACTCAGCTGTTAGCTTCATCACACATCACGTTATGTAAACATTATCTCTGCTGCACATACAGCATCTCTTTTAAACTGAACTATGAAAGACTATTATCAGCAGTAAAATAAGGATACCATTTCGTTTGGATGTACCAAAGTTGCCCACTAACTAACGCTAGGGATCACAGACTGGCATAGACTTGTCTTCTTAGCATTTGGGCTAGCAGCTAGTCGGCGTCTTGCTATGTCAAAGATGGAATGTGTGAGATTAACGCACCATTAAACCCATACAACTAAGGAAAAGAAATAACTAATAATGAACATTGCGTCAATGCTCTTGAATTTATGCTCAAAAATGACTTGAAACAGAGGAGAAGTGCACTGACCTTAAAAGCAACGCCATGTTTTGCAATTTGAGGACAGGAAGTTGTACACCGGTTATGACGAAATATTTATAATTCGTCTATTTTGGCGGCCATCTTCAGAAGGTAAACGGATTTGAAAATGGTCTTGATTTATGAATTTCTTTACTGTTGCTGAATTGACCACTGACCACTGAACACCGTTAATTGGTTTGTAAGCTTGGAAGGTCTTTGCTCAGCGTGGACAGCGAAATGCTTTATGGGAAAATCTGTCAAAATGGTAGGAGGTGGAGGTGGGGAATTTTCAAGCCCCACCTGACCCCATCAACCGGCAAAATGGTAACGTTAAAATAGGCCTACTTAGATAGGTAGATAGATAGATGGATAGATAGATACTTTATTGATCCCCAAGGGGAAATTCAAGGTCTCAGTAGCATACAGACATCACACACACATTCACAGCAGAAAAAAGTAATTACAAATATATAATATAAAAACACAACTTAAAGCAATAAGGACAGTAGAAGATAAAGGATATACTAAAATACAAATTATACTAAATAACTTAATAACTTAATCTAAATCAATTCTAAAAACAGTATCCACATAGTGGGTGATTAATCAAGAGGTGCTTGCAATGACAGGCAGGGACTGAGCCTGTGATTCTCTGTGCATAGTAAGGTAAGGTGCTCTCTGTGAGTGAGTGTCATGGTGATGGTGCAAATGAGTAAGTCCAACAGTGCAAGAATAAAGTCTAGAGACAAGCATAAAATAAATATGGACATATAAGAGAGTAGGCAAGGTAATATATAAAAAAACTATATATATATATATATATATATATATATACACACACACACACATATGTATATATGTTTATGACTCTTATGTTTGTGTGTGGCTATTTTGTTTTGAATCTATGTATCACAATGTAATATATACATATAATATAATATAATATAATATATACAAATATTAATTATTAAAGATAGGCGCAAATGAACAAATCTTCTCCTGTTCCTCGTGCCTCACCTGTCCGCCCCACGCTTTGACAACCACTGGCCGAGACTATTACCCCCCCCCCCCCCAAAGTGCCCTCATAAGTTAGCCTGGCAAGCCAGACCCACATTAAAATGTAGGGTCTGGGCACTCACCGTTCGCAGTGCTCAGTCCGAGGGGCGGGATAATCAGTTGTATTTCAAATTCCCTCTGCACGCAATAGGACGCAATAGGATATTTGTTTTCAAGTAGCAGGGAATTCAAGCCAAACCGTTGCAACTCTGCCATCAATCATTATGTTAAGCCCACCAAACTACTCTATACACGATTTCAATGCCTGATTAAGTTTCGATTTCTGGAGCTCACAAGCCAACGGAGAGTTGCTAGAATAGCCCTAGCAGCAAATGTAATTTGCTGACGCTAGGGGCGCGTCTAGATTTCTAGGCTACTCATAAGTAGCCATTACAGGAAAAACATGTTTCATATATAAGTGTCCTATTGGCTAGCCTTTATGTTTGAAGAACATGTCTTAATGAGTGCCCTTCTAGTGTTGTAAACGTAAAGCAACATCCTATAAAAGCTGCCCATTCAAATGGTCTGTACTTGCCATGTGTGCCCTTCCATTGTAAAAGGGTGCCATAGAGGGTGCTATAAAGGGTGCCATAGAGGGTGCCATAAAGGGTGCCATAGAGGGAGCCATAAAGGGTGCCATAGAGGGTGCCATAAAGGGTGCCATACAGGGTGCCATAGAGGGTGCCATAAAGGGTGCCATAGAGGGTGCTATAAAGGGTGCCATAGAGGGTGCTATAAAGGGTGCCATAGAGGGTGCCATAAAGGGTGCCATTATCGAGTGCCCTCTATGCTGCCCCCTACAGTACATGCCAGTGTTCCGAAGGGTGTCATTTCCGGTACAGAATGCAGTGGAATGCAGCCCTGTAAATTACATGTGAGAAAGAAGTGCCAACATACAGTAGGTGCTCCTCTAGTGGATAAAATGTGATGCAGTGAAGTAGGCGTCCATACTTGCATCAATTTAGAGATGTTTCCTAATGGATGCAACTGCATTGGAGAATATGTGGTAGGTGCACTTACAATAGGATAAACTTGAGGTTCCCTACAGGTTCTGATAGAAGAAACAAAATGCTGTGCCCTCTAGATAGCACTGTGGCACAATGATGTGCCCTCTTAGCACTGTGGCACAATGATGTGCCCTCTAGATAGCACTGTGGCACAATGATGTGCCCTCTAGATAGCACTGTGGCACTATGATGTGCCTTCTACATAGCACTGTGGCACAATGATGTGCCCTCTAGATAGCACTGTGGCACTATGATGTGCCTTCTACATAGCACTGTGGCACTATGATGTGCCTTCTACATAGCACTGTGGCAGTGCCATCTTAGACAGCACTGTGGCGCTATGAAGCAATGGAAAGGAACAAATCCCAGTACAATGAGATGTAGTGCACTACAGTCTTGTGCCCTCTAGGGGGAGTTTTCCCAAAGTCAGTGCCATGACGTGAGTCCAAATTCCCAAATCTGGATCCTGATCTGTCTCAATAATCATGTAGGAGGACCGAGATATGGGGTCTCTCACACTTAATCGGGCCCCTCAATCATACTCCATAGGCTATGTTATTCACCCCTGATATCTCAATCATACTCCATGGGCTATGTTAGTCCTGATATCTCAATCATACTCCATGGGCTATGCTATTCACCCCTGATATCTGAATGAGAGTCCTCAGTCAAACAACACAGTGCTTGCCGTGATGTGATGATCATGCTTTGTAATTGCCATCTTTTTTCACATCAAGATGTCTTAAATATGTTGATGGCTATGTCATATTTATAAATCTCAATCTGTCCATTTCTTTCCACAAAACAGACCATAAGTCTTAATTTAAAGGGTTATTTTTTTTTAATTATTCTCGGGACCCCCCCAGCTGAGTTACCGCCTTTCAGAGGTGGGTGGGTCCTCTTCATGTCAGAGGTGGGTGGGAGGTTCTTCATTTTACCTTTAGAGGCTCATGCTGTACACATTATAACCTTGTAATCCCATGTTGTAGGCGCCCTTGACCAGGGCTTTGAACCAGAATTTTTTGCCAATTGGTTCGTTCAGAACAGAAACAGTATTTTAACATTTCCGTTTTGGTTCCCACCCTAAAATTGAAAACAAAAAATGCTGTCATATATACAGTATATTTTTGATGGGTACTGTAATATTGGATTCTTGGATGCCTTCCAATTGTCTAAATGCCAAAATGAGGACTATTACATTTTTCCAAACAAATTAAAGCTGTAGCTTTAACGTTAATGCTAGTTTTTTCCAACAATGTTCATCACGGCCTAATAAAAAGAGAAAACAGGTGAAATGAAATCATTGAGATTTGGAGACTTAATAGGCCTTTTGATTGCCTGCTAGGGTCAAGCTCTGTCTGTCTGCACTCTCCACGCATTCACTGAATGACAGGAGGTGACCCTCACCATTTCATTGAAGACACAAACCTTCCCAGGAACAAAAAAAGGACCGGTTACCACTATTTAAAAAAAACTTTTCTGTTCCGGAACATAAAAAAAATCATAAAGTTTGTGGTTTCGTTTTTTTTCCTAGCTAAATGGCAATGTGCCCACTGGGATATGTCCTATGTTGTAGGTGCCCTTGACACATCATAACCTTGTAATCTCATGTCGTGGCGTAGGTGCCCTTGACATATCATAACCTTGTAATCCCATGTCGTGGCGTAGGTGCCCTTGACATATCATAACCTTGTAATCCCATGTCGTGGCGTAGGTGCCCTTGACATATCATAACCTTGTAATCCTATGTCGTGGCGTACATGTAGGTGCCCTTGACATATCATAACCTTGTAATCCCATGTCGTGGCGTAGGTGCCCTTGACATATCATAACCTTGTAATCCCATGTCGTGGCGTAGGTGCCCTTGACATATCATAACCTTGTAATCCCATGTCGTGCGGTAGGTGCCCCCCCCCCTGCCCTTGTCTGGCGTCCCCTCTGTGCACACCACTGCTCATAGTCATTCTTTAACATGCGTACACAAAGACAGGCCCAAACACAAAATAATAATTGTCTTAATTCTTTATTTTCACAAATACAGCTCATTGATATGTGGCGTCTTTGCTGCACACATTCATTTCAAATGCGAAGGTTCCATACACGTGTCACATGACTGAGCATGGCAGCAGCATTCAGTATTTACCAGTCAAGGCAGACCTGACTCATTCCCTCACTTACTCACTCATTCATCCACTCACTCACTCACTCACTCACTCACTCATTCATCCACTTACTCACTCACTCACTCATCCACTCACTCACTTACTGTACTTACTCACTCACTCACTCATTCATTCACTCATTTTTTTCTTTCTTTCCTTTTTTCTTTCACTCCATCCATCATACATCCATTAATTAATTAATTAATTCACAACTGTATTCCCTCATTTTTCCCAAATGTTATGGGAGCCTTCTGGACCAAGACCACACACACAAACACACACAGGGAAGCCTCTGGATCATGCAGGTCTGGGTCTGTTTTGGTGTTGCTACTCTGCAAGCCTCTCTCTCTCTCTCTCTCTCTCTCACACACACACTCTCAGAGATGTACCCACAGAAATACGCTGGCCCTGCTCTACACAGCAGCATACTGAAGAAGGGACGATGTGTTGATTTGGTTTAATAGTACGATTCCATCTCCACCCAGCCTGCAGAATCAAGACAACCAAGAATACGTGGTCACTCACACATACACATACACACACACAGACACACACATACACACACACACAGGAGATATCTCACAGCTGATATGACCCTTATTATGAGTACTATAGCCTATGTTATGTATGGTTTAGCCACTTTGATTTGCTCTGCGAGGAATCATCTAGTCTCCATTAGATGTTCTCTCTCTCTCTGTCTCTCTCTCTCTGGCAGTGGTCTAGGGCAGTGGTCTAGGTCAGTGGTCTAGGGCAGTGGTCTAGGTCAGTGGTCTAGGGCAGTGGTCTAGGTCAGTGGTCTAGGGCAGTGGTCAGTGGTCTAGGTCAGTGGTCTAGGGCAGTGGTCTAGGGCAGTGGTCTAGGGCAGTGGTCTAGGTCAGTGGTCTAGGGCAGTGGTCTAGGTCAGTGGTCTAGGTCAGTGGTCTAGGGCAGTGGTCTAGGTCAGTGGTCTAGGGCAGTGGTCAGTGGTCTAGGTCAGTGGTCTAGGGCAGTGGTCTAGGTCAGTGGTCTAGGGCAGTGGTCAGTGGTCTAGGTCAGTGGTCTAGGGCAGTGGTCTAGGGCAGTGGTCTAGGTCAGTGGTCTAGGGCAGTGGTCTAGGGCAGTGGTCTAGGTCAGTGGTCTAGGTCAGTGGTCAGTGGTCTAGGTCAGTGGTCTAGGGCAGTGGTCTAGGTCAGTGGTCTAGGGCAGTGGTCAGTGGTCTAGGTCAGTGGTCTTCAGGAGGTTCTCGCCCCCTAGGTACTGCAGGGGCTCCGCCAAATTATTTCATCTGAAGCATTTTTTCCTCTTCCAAAAATTAAACACGTCTGATAGGTTACATAAATGGAACATAGAAAAGACGCTTTCTATTGGTTTCTATTGGTAAAATAACACATAGGCTACCCGTGAGTCGTCATACAAGACTGTTTTCATGTCATCACCATGGGAACATGTGCACAATGTATCTGTCCTGCGTTAAAACATGTTACCGCCTCAGAATAGACAAGCTCTGCGCCACTCACCATGGCCAGGCCTCTCACTAGGTAGCTATGAGAGATTAGCTATGAGAGATGTCATTTCCCCTCACTAGGTAGCTATGTAGGCTATGAGATATGTCATTTCCCCTCACTAGGTAGCTATGTAGGCTATGAGAGATGTCATTTCCCCTCACTAGGTAGCTATGAGAGATGTAATTTCCCCTCAGTAGGTAGCTAGGTAGGCTATGAGATATGTCATTTCCCCTCACTAGGAAGCTATGACAGATTTAATTTCCCCTCACTAGGTAGCTATGACAGATTTAATTTCCCCTCACTAGGAAGCTATGAGAGATGTAATTTCCTCTAACAAGGTAGCTATGAGAGATGTCATTTCCCCTCAGTAGGTAGCTAGGTAGGCTATGAGAGATGTCATTTCCCCTCACTAGGAAGCTATGAGAGATGTAATTTCCCCTAACTAGGTAGCTATGAGAGATTTAATTTCCCCTCACTAGGTAGCTAGGTAGGCTATGAGAGATTTAATTTCCCCTCACTAGGTAGCTATGAGAGATGTCATTTCCCCTCACTAGGTAGCTAGGTAGGCTATGAGAGATTTAATTTCCCCTCACTAGGTAGCTATGAGAGATTTCCTTTCCCCTCACTAGGAAGCTATGAGAGATGTCATTTCCCCTAACTAGGTAGCTATGAGAGATTTTATTTCCCCTCACTAGGTAGCTAGGTAGGCTATGAGAGATTTCATTTCCCCTCACTAGGTAGCTAGGTAGCTATGAGAGATTTCATTTCCCCTCACTAGGTAGCTAGGTAGGCTATGAGAGATTTAATTTCCCCTCACTAGGTAGCTATGAGAGATTTCATTTCCCTTCACTAGGAAGCTATGAGAGATGTCATTTCCCCTAACTAGGTAGCTATGAGAGATTTAATTTCCCCTCACTAGGAAGCTATGAGAGATTTCATTTCCCTCCGGCTCCCTGACGGCTAACTGTAAAGCTGATGATACACAGGGACATTTTGTGGGCAACAGGCAACCAGGTGAGACACAGGGCAACCAATCAGGGCAACCAGGTGAGACACAGGGCAACCAGGTGAGACACAGGGCAACCAATCAGGGCAACCAGGTGAGACACAGGGCAACCAGGTGAGACACAGGGCAACCAATGAGGCAACATACAACTTGCAACTTGCTTGCGATAATTTTGTTAGCAAAACGCTAAATTCCATTAGATCTCAATGGAGCAATGGTAGCTAACAGTTTACTGAAAAAGACAAACAATATCTTCTTAACGACCTCAGCACATAACAATAGATGTTAGTTGTTTTATTAAGCATTTCATGAGGTAAAATGCCCAGTTTGGGTTTCAACATAAACACTCGATATAAAAAGCCTCTCTTTTTCCTTGCTTCACTGTCGTGATGCTACCATCTTTGTTAAAATTTTCAGAAGCTCGCAGATGGTCATGTGATTCATTGCTAGCACTCTGATTGAATTATCTCAAAACGTTGCCCATAAGTATCCAAATTGTTCAGATAGAAATTATGTTGCCCAAGTGTCGCTCAGAAACATTGCCCAAAAAGTTGCCCCTTGTATCATCATCTTAAGCTAGAACATTTTGGTGGCCTAGGTGTCCTGTCTCTCTCTCTCTGAGAGTGGTGTAGCTGTCCTGTCTGTCTCTCTCTCTCTGAGAGTGGTGTAGCTCTCCTGTCTGTCTCTCTCTGAGGGTGGACTAGGTCTCCTGTCTCTCTCTCTCTGAGAGTGGTGTAGCTGTCCTGTCTGTCTCTCTCTCTGAGGGTGGTGTAGGTGTTTTGACTCTGTGAGGTCCTGCCTCTCTCTGTGAGGGTGGTGTAGGTGTTTTGACTCTGTGAGGTCCTGTCTCTCTCTATCTGTGAGGGTGGTGTAGGTGTTTTGACTCTGTGAGGTCCTGTCTCTCTCTCTGTGAGGGTGGTGTAGGTGTTTTGACTCTCTCAGGGTGCACTGACTCACCTCCAGGCTGCCTGCGTATGATGAACTTGCGTATCTCATCGTAGATGAAGATCAGGAGGCTGTAGGGGAAGGCACAGAACCACCAGGATATCCTGGAGGACGGGTGGCAGAGAGAGAGAGATGGAGGAGAGAGAGATGGAGGAGAGAGAAAGAGAGAGATGGAGGAGAGAGAAAGACAGGGAGAGAGAGATGGAGGAGACAGAGAGATGGAGGAGAGAGAAAGAGAGAGATGGAGGAGAGAGTGAGGGACAGAGAGAGAGAGAGGGACAGAGAGATTACATTTCTGTATGATTTGGCAACACTGCATCATTAACAGTCACGCTAATAAAACCAACAACGGGGGGACAGTGGTGCGGTGGGGGTGGGGTGCAGTGTGTGTGTGTGGGGGGGTGCTGGTCCATCAGCAGGACAGGCGAATAAAGGAGACGGAACTGGACTGGACTAGACTGGGCGCTGTGGAACTGGAAGTAGAAAAGCTACAGATTGCTTGTAGTCCTAATGCATTTTCCATGCATCACAGCCTTCCGTGTGTGTGTGTGTGTGTGTGTGTGTGTGTGTGTGTGTGTGTGTGTGTGTGTGTGTGTGTGTGTGGCAGCAGGGCATTGTGTGTCAAGCAGAAAGGCATATCAAAATGTGTGTACATGTGTGTGTGTGTGTGTGTGAGAGAGAGAGAGAGAGAGAGCAAGAGAGAGAGTGTGTGGCTTTGAGTGTGAAACAGAAATGCGTAAGTGTGTGTGTGTGTTTCATGCGTGTGTGTCTGTGTGTTTGTGTGTGTGTGTGTGTGTGTATGTGTGGTCCATGTGTGTGTGTGTGTGAGACTTACTTTAATGGGTACATCCTCAAAGCTATGTCCATGCCAGGGCAGTAGGAAAGGAAAGCAGCCAGAGCCGTCTCCGCAAACAAGCCAAAGATCAGGATCCGATTCCTACACACACACACACACAAACACACGCACACACACACAGAAAGTGAAGGATCTGGATCTCACACTCACTCATGTACAGATCAGGATCTCATTCCCATAAACACACACAGAAAACGTATGTATGTATGTATGTACGTGTGTATGTATGTATGTATGTATGTGTATATATGTATGTATGTATGTATGTATGGAGCTTCACAGATGCAATGAGAGCAGATGACAGCAGAGCGTGAGATCAAACAGCAGGAGCACCTCATCACACTTATTAAACATGCCTGATCATTTCACCTGCACACACACACACACACACACACACACACACACACACGTCACTCACACACACATAGTCAGTGCTGGGAACATTACTTTAAAAAAGTAATTAGTTATAGTTACTCACTACTTGTTCCAAAAAGTAACTGAGTTAGTAACTGAATTACTCTATGATAAGAGTAACTCGTTGCCAGGGAAAGTAACTATTTGCGTTACTGTTACAAAAAAAAAAGTTGCTATATGTCAAAGATTTTGGATTTTTTGAGCAGCCAGTTGAAATGAGTACAACAGACAGGTGTTTGTAGGCTACATAACTTTCAATATTTATTAGATAGATAGATAGATAGATAGATAGATACTTTATTGATCCCCAAGGGGAAATTCAAGATATTGCACATCTATGGTTGACTTCAGCCTGTGTCATAGGTTTTTGTTGTGAGGCAGAGAGATCTAGCTTTTGCTGCTTGGAGGACTTTGCTCCGAGTCCTTCTTTGCTAGTGGATGGCGAGCTATCATCTGTGGTGGAGGTATCGGTGTTTTTGGCCACTAGCTTTAGATGCGTGTGTGAGATGCTTTATTAAATTAGAGTTGCTTACAACGGATGTCGACAAAGTCTTCGCTCCTGGACATAATGAACACATTACATGCACATTCTTGCCTTGATGAATTTGAAGTAGTGCTTATATCTCCACCTTGAAAAGGCCAACTTTTCGGATTGCTCCTGACCTCTGCTGTTTCGTCGAATCTCTATTTTAGCGGTTGCGTGTATGTGTGTGGCACGTGTGCTGGCAAGTGTGTAAAAACACTGGCTCTGATTGGCTATCATGAAACATGACTCTGCCTTAGCCAATCATAATCACTTACGTCATTATTAACCCACCTCCTCACTAGCTGTGAGCCAGGGTGCGTTCGGATTACACAGTTTATTCAATCAACGCATAGTAACGCACCGCATTTAACGTCCAGTAACGTTAACGGCGTTGTAACGACGGAAAAAGTAATTAGTTAGATTACCCCGTTAGTGAAAAAATAACGTCGTTACCTAACGCCGTTCTTTTAAACGGCGTTATTCCACTGCAACATAGTACACGCACACATACACATGCATGCACACACACGCACACACACACACATACGTAGTACACGCACATATGCAAGCGCACACACACACTCTCTCTTTTCTTTCCCCTCCTCCTCCTCCCCACCTCCTCCTCCTCCTCCTCTCCTCTCCTCTCCCTGTGCCGAAGAAAACTGCTCCATCCTGCTTCAATGACTACCGCCCTGTGGCACTGACACCCATCATGAAGTGCTTTGAGCGGCTTGTCATGTCACACATCAAATCCATTCTCCCCCTCACCCTGGACCCCTTGCAGTTTGCATACCGAGCCAAACGGTCCACAGAGGATGCAATCTGTTCTGCCCAGCCCTCTCTCCACCCAGCCCTCACCCACCTAGAAAAAAGAGACTCATTTGTAAGATTGCTGTTTATAGACTTCAGTTCTGCATTCAACACCATAATACCACAACAACTCATCTGCAAACTTGACAAACTGGGACTCAGTACCTACCTCTGCAACTGGCTACTGGACTTCCTCTGTCAGAGGCCTCAAGTAGTACGTGTTGGCAACAATATCTCAAGCAGCATCACACTGAGCACAGGGGCCCCCCAAGGCTGCGTGCTCAGTCCGCTGCTCTTCACCCTGCTGACGCATGACTGCACTGCAACCTACAGCAACAACCACATAGTGAAATTTGCTGACGACACAACTCTGGTGGATCTCATCACCAAGGGCGGTGAGACTCAATACAGGTTGGAGGTCGACCTTCTGACCACATGGTGCAGGGACAACAACCTCCTGCTGAACATCAGCAAGACCAAGGAGATTGTTGTTGACTTCCAGAGAGGTCACACCCAACACCTGCCACTGACCATCGACGGTTATGGCAAGCCGATTGAGCATTTATTCAGATATCTTGATATCAGGCATAATTGTCATGTACATGCAAGCCATTTCTGTCCACTAGTTAACTAGTGAGCCATTTCTGTGTGAACTAGTTAACTAGTGACAGCCAAAATGCTCACTAGTTAACTGGTATGGCCCAAATTCTCTCTAGTTAACTAGTTCATATGTTTCATATCTTACTAGTTAACTAGTAATGCTCAGCATGTTCACTAGTTAACTAGTGGACACTGAAATGTGCACTAGTTAACTAGTTTAAAAACTTCTATATTTTACTAGTCAACTAGTAAGGTACAAAAATGTTTATTAGCTGACTACTGAATGTCAAATTCCCACTTGTTAACTTCTATGTAATTTGGCCAGCCGCTTGGGCATTTATTCTGATATCTTGATATCAGGCCAACATGCAAGCCATTTTTGTCAACTAGTGAGCCATGTTTGTGAACACTAGTTAACTAGTGACAGCATAAATGCCCACTAGTTAACTAGTGAACACATATTAGCTTCACTAGTTAACTAGTGAGAGCCAGAAATGCCCACTAGTTAACTAGTAAAGGCCAAAATGCATACCAGTCAGCTAGTTGAAGGCTTTTGGGTCTCACTAGTTAACTAGTGACAGCCAAAAATGTGCACATGTTTACTAGTGAAGGCAAAACTCCTCACTAGTTAACTAGTTGGAGTAGGTCAATGTCACTAGTTAACTAGTGAACCATAAATGGCTTACTAGCTAGCTAGGTGATGACAGCAGGCTCACTAGTTAACTAGTTGATGCATCCTTTGTCCAAACTAGTTAACTAGTGAGGTCATAAATGTATACTAGTAAACTAGTTGAAGCCTAAATTCACACTAGTCAGCTAGTGGCGCAGAATTAAAATTAGGAGGCGGAGAACTCTGGAAAATGAGGCTTTCTATTGGCTCCCTATGTCCAAATAGAACATGACAACCAATCACAGCGCACAATTTCACAAAATCCCACCCACAACATTTGCATGTGGCACACAAGTTAACATGCTGGCCAAAGGAACTTTAACTAGTAAACTAGTGGCTTTAATGTGACACTTACATGTAAACTAGTGAAGGCAGAACTGCTCACTAGTTAACTAGTGAAGACACAAATGCCCGCTAGTTAACTAGTGAGGTCTAAAAAGTGTCACTAGTTTACTAGTGTGCACCAAAACACCCACTAGTGAACTAGTTATGGCAATTTCCATTCGACTAGTTAACTAGTGAGGTGCAAAAAGTGTCACTAGTTTACTAGTGTGCCCCAAAATGCCCACTAGTTAACTAGTGAAGGCCATTGCAGCCCCACTAGTTAACTAGTGAGATGCCAAAACGCTCACTTGTTAACATGTAAAGGCAAAAATACCCACTAGTTTACTAGTGAGGGTTTTGTGGGCCTTACTAGTAAACTAGTGGCATGTATATTTTGTTCACTAGTTAACTAGTCACACCTAAAAAGAGAAACAAGCTGACCGTTTTTGTCAGCCATGTTTTCTAGGTTTCTGAGTCCTAAATGGACCAATCAAAATCCTTGTTCCGCCTTCTTTGCATGCAAGTGCGACATCGCACACTATGACAATGTTACGTCCCACTAGTTAACTTTGCACACTATGACAATGTTACGTCCCACTAGTTAACTAGTTGCACACTATGACAATGTTACGTCCCACTAGTTAACTAGTTGCACACTATGACAATGTTACGTCCCACTAGTTAACTAGTTGCACACTATGACAATGTTACGTCCCACTAGTTAACTAGTTGCACAAAATGCCAGCCGTTTGTGTATTTATTCAAATTCCACTAGTTTACTAGTGTGAATGGCATTTTTCTCCTGCTAGTTCATTATGGACAGTGTTTTGTCCTCACTAGCTAACATGTAAGGCTCAAAATGCCCTCTATAAGCTAGTGAAAGGCATTAATAATGCAGATATGCTCACTAGTTAACTAGTGAGCATGTCCTGTTCCATTACTAGTAAACTAGTAAGGCCAAACATGTCAACTAGTTAACTAGTGAAGGCCAATGTGTACTAGTGTATAACTAGTGACATTAACCTACTGCAACTAGTTAACTAGTGAGGTGTTTTGCCTTCACTAGTAAACATGTGCACATTTTTGGCTGTCACTAGTTAGCTAGTGAGATCCAAAAGCCTTCAACTAGCTGACTGGTATGCATTTTGGCCTTTACTAGTTAAAATGTGTTCACTATTTAACTAGTGAGCCTTTTGGCTCCCACTAGTTAACTAGTGTGCATATTTTGGCCCTCACTAGTTAACTAGTTCACACAAACATGGCTCACTAGTTAACTAGTTGACAAAAATGGCTTACATGTACATGACAATTATGCCTGATATCAAGATATCAGAATAAATGCTCAATCGGCTTGCCATAGACGGTGCTGTGGTGGAGAGAGTGAGCAGCACCAAATTCCTGGGGGTGCACATCAGTGAAGACCTCTCCTGGACCACCAACACTGCATCACTGGCGAAGAAAGCTCAGCGCCGCCTCTACTTCCTGCGGAAACTCAGGCGAGCAAGTGCTCCACCAGCCATCATGACCACATTCTACCAAGGCACCCTTGAGAGCATCCTCTCCAGCTGTATCGCTGTGTGGGGCGGAAGCTGCACTGAATACAACAGGAAAGCCCTGCAGCGCATAGTGAACACAGCTGGAAGGATTATTGGTGCTTCACTCCCCTCCCTGAAGGACATTTACACCACCCACCTCACCCGCAAGGCGACCACAATTTTGAGTGATGCAAGTCACCCCGCTCACAATCTGTTTGATCTACTGCCCTCTGGGAAGAGGTACAGAAGCCTGCGCTCCCGCACCACCAGACTCACCAACAGCTTCAAACACCAGGCTGTTAGGATGCTGAACTCTCTCCCCCCTCCACCCTCAGCTACATAACATCCTGGACTTTGGACCCACAATGGCTGCCTTGCACTACTCCACTTGTACACTTGCACACTTTGCACACTTTGCAACTTGTTGTTGTTGTCCTGTTGTCCTGAAAACACAACACGTCTGCTGCTCTTACATAACTTGCACCACTATGCCACTTGCTTACTTAGGTCAAACAGAACTACCTCAGCCATTTATTGGCCTGACTATTATATTGACTGTATATGCACAATTTCAACCCAATTTTGCTGCTCTTATTTCTTCATTGTATGTGTCTTCTTATTTACTCATTTATTGTTTACTCATTTATTTGTTTACTTGAATGTTATGTTTGTCTGTGGACTTAATTGGTAAAATATGTCTTGTCTTCACCGTGGGAGAGTGAGAAAGGTCATTTGGATCTCTGTATGTCTGGGCATGTGAGACTCCCCTCTGCCACTCCTCTCTTTGAACATGTTCAATACTAATGCATGGAATGCAAATAGTAACCATGGCCGCAGGAAAACAAACAAAGAGTGCAGTGCCACCTCACACACACACACACACACACACACACACGCTCGCATGCACGCACGCACACACACCAACATCTCCTGATTCTTCAACAGCAACACACGCTCACACACACGCACACACACACACACACACACACACACACACACACACGCTCACACACACACGCTCACACACACACACACACTCACACACACACACACAAACACACACACACGCTCACACACACAAACACACACACTCACACACACACACACACACACGCTCACACACACACACACACACACACACACGCTCACACACACACTCCTTCCTTCTTCAGGAAAACAAACAAATAAGAGCCTGCAGAGGAGAGACATGAAACAATCTCCTCCTTCTCTCCCTCTCCTCCTTCTCTCCCTCTCTCCTTCTCTCCCTCTCTCCCTCTCTCCTCTCTCTCTCCTCCTCTCTCTCTCCTCTCTCTCTCCTCCTTCTCTCCTTCTCTGCCTCTCCTCCTTTCTCTCTCCTCCTCTCTCTCTCCTTCTCTGCCTCTCCTCCTTTCTCTCTCCTCCTCTCTCTCCTCCTCTCTCTCACTGTTTGTCCTTCTTCTCTCTCCCTCTCTGTCTGTCTCTCTCTCCACACACACATGCGCACACACACACGCATACAAATACTTTAACATCTGCAGCCTCTCTACCCCCCCCTCTGTGTTCTACACCCCCCCCCTCTCTGTGTTCTACACCCCCCTCTGTGTTCTACACCCCCCCCTCTCTGTGTTCTACACCCCCCTCTGTGTTCTACACCCCCCCCCTCTCTGTGTTCTACCCCCCTCTCTGTGTTCTACACCCCCCCCCTCTCTGTGTTCTACACCCCTCTCTGTGTTCTACCCCCCCCCCTCTCTGTGTTCTACCCCCCCCTCTGTGTTCTACCCCCCCCCCCCCCCACCACCCTCTCTGTGTTCTGCACCCCCCCCCCTCTCTGTGTTCTACCCCCCTCTCTGTGTTCTACCCCCCCCTCTGTGTTCTACACCCCCCCCTCTCTGTGTTCTACCCCCCCCCCCCACCCCCCTCTCTGTGTTCTACCACCCTCTCTGTGTTCTGCCCAAGGCTTTGAACCGGTTCATGGAACAAAAATGAAACCAGAAACTTTATGATTTTTTATGTTCCGGAACAGAAACGATTTTTTTTCAATAGTGGTAAACGTTTAATACCGGTCCTTTTTTTGTTCCTGGGAAGGTTTGTGTCTTCAATGAAATAGTGAGGGTCACCTCCTGTCATTCAGTGAATGTGTGGAGAGTGCAGACAGACAGAGCTTGACCCTAGCAGGCAATCAAAAGGCCTATTAAGTCTCCAAATCTCAATGATTTCATTTCACCTGTTTTCTCTTTTTACTAGGCCGTGATGAACATTGTTGGAAAAAACTAGCATTAACGTTAAGGCTACAGCTTTAATTTGTTTGGAAAAACGTAATAGTCCTCATTTTGGCATTTAGACAATGGGAAGGCATCCAAGAATCCAATATCACAGTACCCACCAAAAATATACTGTATATATGACAGCATTTTTTTTGTTTGGCCAGGAAATGATTCAGGCTAAAGGCTATAGGAAGACACTGGTGCAGCTTGTATAAAGCAGAGGCCTAGTGTTTTATTATGTCTGCTGTAGGATAGAGTCTAAAAGACAATATTGTGACTATTAATAGCCAGTTTAAAAGCATACATATATTTTTGTCCGACAGCTGACATGGAATGTTATTATTAACCGGTTCAGGAACAATATTTTTTTGTGGTTCAATTTTAGGGTGGGAACCAAAACCGGAAACGTTAAAATACTGTTTCTGTTCAGAACGAACCTATTGGCAAACAAAATCTGGTTCAAAGACCAGGTTCTACCCCCCTCTCTGTGTTCTACCCCCCCCCCCCCCCTCTCTGTGTTCTACCCCCCCCCTCTCTGTGTTCTACCCCCCCCCCTCTCTGTGTTCTACCCTCTCTCTGTGTTCTACCCCCCTCTCTGTGTTCTACCCCCCCCCCCTCCCTCTCTGTGTTCTACCCCCCTCTCTGTGTTCTACCCCCCCCCCCTCTCTGTGTTCTACCCCCCCCTCTCTGTGTTCTACCCCCCTCTCTGTGTTCTACCCCCCCCCCCTCTCTGTGTTCTACCCCCCCCCTCTCTGTGTTCTACCCCCCTCTCTGTGTTCTACCCGCTCTCTGTGTTCTGCCCCCCTCTCTGTGTTCTACCCGCTCTCTGTGTTCTACCCCCCTCTCTGTGTTCTACCCGCTCTCTGTGTTCTGCCCCCCCCCTCTCTCTCTACCCCCCTCTGTGTTCTACCCGCTCTCTGTTGCCCCTCTCCTTCTCTGACCCCCCCTGTCTGAAATACGCAGCCACCAGCCATGTAGGCCACCAGCTCTGGGAGTCTATGGTGGACCGTGTGTGTTATGGTGGACTGTGCTGTGTGTGTGTGTGTTATGGTGGACTGTGCTGTGCTGTGCTGTGCTGTGCTGTGTGTGTGTGTGTGTGTGTGTGTGTTTTAGTGGAACATGCTCTGTGTGTGTGTGTTTTGGTGGAACATGCTCTGTGTGTGTGTGTGTGTGCGTGTGTGTGTGTGTGTTTTGGTGGAACATGCTCTGTGTGTGTGTGTGTGTGTGTGTGTTTTGGTGGAACATGCTCTGTGTGTGTGTGTGTGTGTGTGTTTTGGTGGAACATGCTCTGTGTGTGTGTGTGTGTGTGTGTGTGTGTGTGTGTGTGTGTTTTGGTGGAACATGCTGTGTGTGTTCAGGTGGGCCGTGCTGTATACGCGGTATGGTGAATTGTATTTCTCTCTCTCTCTCAAATCCCCCACGGATCGTATGCTGGTTAGTTCTGTGTGTCTGTGTGTGTGTGTGTGTGTGTGTGTGTGTGTGTGTGTGTGTGTGTGCGTTTGTGTGTGTGTGTGGGCTGTGCTGGGCCTTCAACAGGCCTGTCTGGCTGCACAGAGGTGTGTGTGTGTGTGTGTGTGTGTGTGTTACAGGGCATCTTACTTCATGCCCTGCTGTAAGAGTGAGTTCCTCCTGGTCTTGCAGATGATCAGGTCGGCCCACTGAACCACCACGATGCTTGTGAAGAACGCTGTATGGCACGTGAACTCCACAATCTTACGCTGCTCATATGTCTGAGGATGCACACACACACACACACACACACACACACACACAAGATGGATTATTACAAAGAAAACATGAATAATGTATAGAAAACAGAATGTGTGTGCCTGTATGTGTGCGCCTCAGATTGGGAGGCTAAAACCCATGGGTGCTAGCATCTAGCACATCTCTTAACATTGGGAGGCGAGTGTACTAGCAAGTGAGCTAAAACCCATGGGTGCTAGCATCTAGTGCATCTCTTAACATTGGGAGGTGAGTGTACTAGCAAGTGAGCTAAAACCCATGGGTGCTAGCATCTAGCGCATCTCTTAACATTGGGAGGCGAGTGTACTAGCAAGTGAGTTAAAACCCATGGGTGCTAGCATCTAGCGCATCTCTTAACATTGGGAGGCGAGTGTACTAGCAAGTGAGCTAAAACCCATGGGTGCTAGCATCTAGCGCATCTCTTAACATTGGGAGGCGAGTGTACTAGCAAGTGAGCTAAAACCCATGGGTGCTAGCATCTAGCGCATCTCTTAACATTGGGAGGCTAGGGTTAGCATGGGTGCTAGCATCTAGCGCATCTCTTAACATTGGGAGGCTAGGGTTAGGGTTAGCATGGGTGCTAGCATCTCTTACTAGCACATCTCTTAAAGGAGAAATCTGGTGAGTTTTCACATAGATCTCCATTTCTCGAGGTCACCAAGTAGGCTACTGTCGGTACAACCTCCACCTCGTTAAGTGTGCGTGCGTGTGCGTGCGTGCGTGTGTGTGTGTACCCATTGCTGTCCGTAGTAGTCCTCCACCTTGTTAAGTGTGTGTGTGTGTGTGCCTGTGTGCGCGTGTGTGTGCGTGTGTGTGTACCCATTGCTGTCCGTAGTAGTCCTCCACCTTGTTAAGTGTGTGTGTGTGTGTGTGCGTGTGCGTGTGTGCGCGTGTGTGTGCGTGTGTGTGTGTACCTATTGCTGTCCGTAGTAGTCCTCCACCTTGTTAAGTGTGTGTGTGTGCGCGTGTGTGCGCGCGTGTGTGTTTGTGTGTGTACCCATTGCTGTCCGTAGTAGTCCTCCACCTTGTTAAGTGTGTGTGTGTGTGTGTGCGTGTGTGTGTGCGTGCGTGTGTGTGTGTGTGTACCCATTGCTGTCCGTAGTAGTCCTCCACCTTGTTAAGTGTGTGTGTGTGTGTGTGTGTGCGTGTGCGCGTGTGTGTGCGTGTGTGTGTACCCATTGCTGTCCGTAGTAGTCCTCCACCTTGTTAAGTGTGTGTGTGTGTGTGTGTGTGCGTGTGCGCGTGTGTGTGCGTGTGTGTGTACCCATTGCTGTCCGTAGTAGTCCTCCACCTTGTTAAGTGTGCGTGTGTGCGCCTAGCCTGGCTCCCTCCTTGAGTGTTTTTAAAGCTCACCTAAGACTATGTTTACACGAAGCAGGGTATTTTCCTAAACGAATATCTGGCCATCTACGTTTGCAAATAAAACTGCATGTACACGAGACCATTTTTTTTTTTTAAATGTGTTTACATACATGCTGTCATGAGCACGCCAAACCACAGTGGCAGTCTAACGATAAGCTCAAGCTCACAACCTTGTTAAGTGTGTGTGCGTGTGTGTGTGCGTGTGTGTGTGTGTACCCATTGCTGTCCGTAGTAGTCCTCCACCTCGTTGTTAGCGCGGTCGTCCCACTCCAGTCTCTTTCCCACCAGGACACTGGGCAGGAAGCCGTTCTCAGCCAGGATCACAAAGTACGTGAAGAAGCCTGCCAGAGCCTGGATCATGCCTACACACACGTACGCACGCACACACACATATACCAAACCCACACGCACGCACGCACACACACATATACCAAACCCACACACACGCACACACACATATGCCAAACCCACACACACGCACACACACATATACCAAACCCACACACACACACGCACACACACATATACCAAACACACACACGCACACACACACGCACGCACACACACACACACGTACGCACGCACACACATGCACACACACATATACCAAACCCACACAAGCACACAAATGCATACAGACAAATGCACACACACACATAAATGTGACTATATGATTACTTAAAGCCACTCATACTGATGAGTGTGTGTGTGTGTGTGTGTGTGTGTGTGTGTGTGTGAGAGACAGACACACTGACCGATCTGTCCGTAGGCCATACTGATGAGTGTGTATGTGTGTGTGTGTGTGTGTGTGTGTGTGTGTGTGTGTGAGAGACAGACACACTGACCGATCTGTCCGTAGGCCATACTGATGAGTGTGTGTGTGTGTGTGTGTGAGAGACATACACACTGACCGATCTGTCCGTAGGCCATACTGATGAGTGTGTGTGTGTGTGTGTGTGTGTGTGAGAGACAGACACACTGACCGATCTGTCCGTAGGCCATACTGATGAGTGTGTGTGTGTGTGTGTGTGTGTGTGTGAGAGACAGACACACTGACCGATCTGTCCGTAGGCCATACTGATGAGTGTGTGTGTGTGTGTGTGTGTGTGTGTGCTGACCGATCTGTCCGTAGGCCATACTGATGAGTGTGTGTGTGTGTGTGTGTGTGTGTGTGTGTGTGTGTGTGTGTGTGTGCTGACCGATCTGTCCGTAGGCCATACTGATGAGTGTGTGTGTGTGTGTGTGTGTGTGTGCTGACCGATCTGTCCGTAGGCCATACTGATGAGTGTGTGTGTGTGTGTGTGTGTGTGTGTGTGTGTGTGCTGACCGATCAGCACACTGATGAGTGTGTGTGTGTGTGTGATGAGTGTGTGTGTGTGTGTGTGTGTGCTGACCGATCTGTCCGTAGGCCATACTGATGAGTGTGTGTGTGTGTGTGTGTGTGTGTGTGTGTGTGTGTGCTGACCGATCTGTCCGTAGGCCATACTGATGAGTGTGTGTGTGTGTGTGTGTGTGTGTGTGCTGACCGATCTTTCCGTAGGCCATACTGATGAGTGTGTGTGTGTGTGTGTGTGTGTGTGTGTGCTGACCGATCTGTCCGTAGGCCATACTGATGAGTGTGTGTGTGTGTGTGTGTGCTGACCGATCTGTCCGTAGGCCATACTGATGAGTGTGTGTGTGTGTGTGTGTGCTGACCGATCTGTTTTTTAGGCCATACTGATGAGTGTGTGTGTGTGTGTGTGCTGACCGATCTGTCCGTAGGCCATACTGATGAGTGTGTGTGTGTGTGTGTGTGTGCTGACCGATCTGTCCGTAGGCCATACTGATGAGTGTGTGTGTGTGTGTGTGTGTGTGTGCTGACCGATCTGTCCGTAGGCCATACTGATGAGTGTGTGTGTGTGTGTGTGTGTGTGTGTGTGTGTGTGTGTGTGTGCTGACCGATCTGTCCGTAGGCCATACTGATGAGTGTGTGTGTGTGTGTGTGTGTGTGTGTGTGTGTGTGTGTGTGTGCTGACCGATCTGTCCGTAGGCCATACTGATGAGCCTCTCGTTGACCAGCTTGTCTGTCTTTGGGTTGCGGGGCTGCCTCTTCATGATGTCACTCTCCGCTGTCTCATAGGCCAGAGAGATGGCGGGAACCTAGAGGAGGAGGAGAGAGAGAGGGATGAGGAGAGAGGGGGGGGGAGAGAGAGAAGGGAGGGATGAGGAGGAGAGAGGGATGAGGAGAGAGAGAGGGGGAGAGAGAGAGAGGGATGAGGAGAGAGAGGAGGAGGAGAGAGAGGGATGAGGAGAGAGAGAGGGGGGGAGGAGAGAGAGAAGGGAGGGATGAGGAGGAGAGAGGGATGAGGAGAGGGAACGGGGGAGGAGAGAGAGAAGGGGAGGGATGAGGAGAGAGAGGGGGGGATGAAGAGGAGAGAGAGAGGGGGAGAGGAGAGGAGGAGAGAGGAGAGGAGAGGAGA
>NW_027468680.1:2672402-2677402 GCF_046254945.1 Alosa pseudoharengus
GTGAGCTGAGAGACAGACAACAAGAGAGAGTGTCACTCCCCGATGTGAGTCACTCCCCGATGTGAGTCACGCATGCTCAGATTGATAGGTTTTATGGCAGAACGCCAAGGGATCCGACTGAAATCTATAAAATAATTCACTTTTCTGTTTAAAAAACGTTTTAGCTATCTAAGATTGTTTGATTGCTAACGTTAGCAAACGCCATTCAAGTGACAGCCTTTGTTGTGCTTGGAGGTCTAAGCCCACTCTGCTACCAGTCCACATTGATGGGGTCAATGTGGAGGTGGTTAGCACCTACAAATATCTGGGTCTCCACCTGGACAATAAACTGGACTGGTCAGCCAACACTGATGCACTCTACAAGAAAGGGCAGAGCAGGCTGTACTTCCTGAGGAGGCTGCGGTCCTTCAATGTGTGCAGTAAGCTCCTCAGGATGTTCTACCAGTCTGTTGTTGCCAGCGTCCTCTTCTATGCAGTAGTGTGTTGGGGAGGAAGCACAAGGAAGAAGGACGCGGAGCAAATTGACAGGCTGGTAAGGAAAGCTGGCTCTGTAGTGGGAGCTGAACTGGAGTGCATCACTTCACTATCTGACAAAAGGACCCTGAACAAACTGATCAACATCTTGGACAATGAGTGTCATCTACTCCATAGCACCATTGTTAAGCAGAAGAGCCTGATCAGCTGGAGACTTCGCTCACTGCCTTGCACAACAGACAGACTGAGGAAGTCATTTGTCCCCAGGGCCATTGAACTGTTTAATGCCTCACTTAAGGGAAGAGGAGAGATAGACTTCTCTGCATAGTCTGTCCGCCTCTTCACCCCCTCCATGTTTGGTACTGTCTGTCCACTAGCCACTTGTACCACTGTCTTTATGCCTCACTGTTTGCGTGCTATATTAGCACATTAGCACATATGCATAACCCCCTCCCTCCATGCCACAGCCGAACTGTGGCCACACTTTTACATTTTCTTAAATAGTTAAATATATAGATATATAGACTTTACTTTACTTTACTTCTGCATTGTTGCACTGTTGGACTTACTCATTTGCATTGTTGGACTTACTCATTTGCACTATCACCATGGCCACTACCACTATCACCATTGCACTACCACCATGACACTCATTCGCACAGAGCACCTTAGAGCACCTTACCATACCTTACTATGCACAGAGAATCACAGGCTCAGTCCCTGCCTCAGTCATTGCAAGCGCCTCTGATTGATTAATCACCACTATGTGGATACTGTTTTTAGAATGACTTAGATTAAGTGTTAGTTAGTATAATTTGTATTTTTGTAATTTGTATTTTTTTGTATTTTAGTATATTTTTATATATTGTATTAAGTGTTAGTTAGTATAATTTGTATTTTAGTATATTTAGCATATTCTTTATCTTCTACTGTCCTTATTGCTTAGTTGTGTTTTTATATTATATACTTTAATTACTCTTTCTGATGTTAAATAATGTGTTTGTGTTGTATGTATGCTGCTGAGTATCTATCTATCTATCTATTGCTTACTTAGCCTAGCAGCTACTTGCTTACTTGCCAGCAGTGAACAAACTTCATTATGTAGGTCAATTTTTATTGATATTACAGAAGTCTCTCGCTAGCAGGCTACTTCAGCCTCTAATCTAGAACTGACATTATTGATCATGCCGTGAAAATGTGATGCCTTACGCTAAATAATACATTACTGCTGTGTAGGCTAATGTCATTATTCTGTGGCTAACAGCACTAGTCGCAAAGTAGCAAAGTGACACATGCGCGACTCACATCCGGTAGCGACTCACATCGGGGAGAGACAGACAGGCATGTGCTGGTGTGAGCAGACAGACAGAGAAACAGACAGACAGTAGGGCTGGGATAAACGATTATTTTTTAAACGATTAATCTAGCGATTATTTTTTCGATGCATCGATTAATCTAACGATTCATTTTTTCAGTCCGATTCGATTTCGATTCGATTCGATTATCTCCCCATTAATTGACTAATAGCAACTTATACATGTTTATTTACATATCTGAATGAATTAAACATGAATTCTTTAACATTGCAATATATGTTTATTGCTCTTAAGATTCCAAAATAAAAGACTATACAAGTGCAAAGTAATGCATTCTTAGTCAGAGGTAGCATTCAATAAAGTTCAGTAGTGTAGGTCTAATTGAGTGCCTGTCACTTTAAGACGTTGTGAGGGAATCCTTGCAATTAACATTAACACTGTTAAAAGGCTGCTGATGTGTGGATGCAATTCATAACATAGTTAGTTCAAATAACGGTTCGTATTTCTCCTTGGGACAAGCACTTTTGAGTCTTGGAAAACACCTTTCCATTTACATCAGGATTTTGCTAACATTCAGAGTCAATAAAATGAGCCCTGCATGAGTAACGAAATACAAGCAGCTGTAAGTAAGCATGCTAAACTTGACATCCAAACAGTATTCTAACGTTAGCTTTGAGATACTGCTTGATTGCAAACTGTAACTTAACTTAGTTTAGTCTCCTCAATGTACTATGTTGTGATAAGACTTTAGCAGAGTTTAGCCTACTTTAACTTTAATGCAGCAGTTTTGAACAAATTTGCGCAGCATGGTCACGATGCTAAACGGATTTAATAGCAATTTAGCCCACTGTGTTCTATGCAGTGCTTCTATGTGGCAACAACAATCCTTCAACAATCGTGAATATTTTGTTAAATGCGCATGCAGAGAAGGAGCAGTGGGCTCGTTACGAGAGAGAGCGGGCGGGGCGAGGAAAGGCTGCGTGAGTAAAAAGTGCAGCTCAATTAAACTATTTTATCTTATCTTTAATTTAAATAGTAGGCCTACAACATAGAACATCAATGTGTGCTGGCCGGTTTTGATTTTGTGGCGCCCAGCCACAGATTAGTCAACGTATGGAAAACACTGAAGGTGTAAAATTAAAAATATTAAGCAGCACACGTTATGCTTGACGAATCGACGCGCATATTTTTCGTCGATGTCATCGATTACGTCGACGCGTTGTCCCAGCCCTAACAGACAGGCATGTGCTGGTGTGAGCAGACAGACAGACAGCAAGAGAAACAGACAGACAGGCATGTGCTGGTGTGGTTGCTAGCGTGGTTGCTGGCGGGCACCTTGATTCCGGCGGAGCGGCACTTGCCCACGGCGTCGGGCACAGCGGCGCGCGGCGGGTCGATCATGGACATCAGGCCCAGGAAGCAGAGGCGCTCAGTGGGGAAGTTCACCTTGTCACAGTCAAACGTGAAACCTCGCGGGAACTGGGACTCAGGGAGCGAGAGGTGGCAGAAACCTGAGAGAGAGAGAGAGAGAGAGAGAGAGAGAGAGAGAGGGAGGGAGGGAGGAGAGAAAAGAGAGAGGGAGGGAGGAGAGGGGGAGAGAGAGAGAGGGAGGAGAGGAGAAAAGGAGGAGAGTAGAAAGGGAGTAGATGGAGAGGGGGAGGGAGGAGAGAGAAAAGGAGGAGGGGGAGGGAGGGCAGAGGGGGAAGGAGGAGAGAGAGAAGGGGGATGAAAGAACGAGGGAGGAGAGAGGACAAAAAGGGAAGGGAGGAGAGATGGGAAAAAGATTCCAAGAGTCAGTCAGTCAGCCCTGATTCTCTGGCAGCTTTGTTCTGGAGTCAGAAAGGAGTGTGAGATCAGATCGGAACTTATCCAGAACCCTCCTACTTAGAATCATTTACCCCTCCTCAGTGGCGCAAAAAGTTATATGAGGTGCATACGGCCGCAGCACTGTGGGGGCGATGGTAAAAAAAATAAATAATAATGATTATATATTTGTATATTCTATATGTAGCTACTGTTGTACGTTTCTAAATCATTTCTGCAATTTCTCAATGACATTTTAGAGGACTAACAGGCTAGAGTAGGCGCCCTATCTCATAAGATTCCATCATAGAATTTTGACATAGAAGAGGGAGTGGGGGCGCCGTGAGCGCTGAGTGAGCAGGTAGCTACTAGTGAGTTTTAGTCTATTGAAAAAGATGGATCGGGGGCTAAAAATAGAAAAAGGAAGGGAAAATGAGATGGCATGTTAAGGGATGCGACAATAGTTAAATAATTGGATGGTGAAAAGCAACAGGTAGGATTTAAAGTGTGAAGTCTACTGTGCTTGGAGGCACATGTTTCATGTTCATGTTATTCATGTTACCAGACTAACTAGCGTTTGCTAAGCATATGCCGATTGAAACATAACCTATTCCATTAAGATATAGCTAGGTGGCTACCATGCTCATACTGAACTTTTAATGGCAAACTGTAAACAGAAATGTCACGCTAGCAACAACTCATTACATGTTTCCATTTCCTAACAATCCTAATATTAATAGCTTAATATTGTGCTGTCAATGTGGCAAACAAAGGCTAGAGTTGGATCAGCCTTATCCTTTGTGAACAACAGCTGGCAAAAGGACATTATGAGAACTGTTTAGACTCGCTTAAAGTGACAATGCACCATTTAACAATACTTCGGTTAAGTTCAAATTGGAAGAATTTCTTTAAAAATAATAATTTACACTAATACTTTACTTGTTTGCGTTTTTTTTTTTTGGGGGGGGGCAATTTGTTGTTGCAAAATAACCCCTCAAAAAATGGGTAGCTGTCCCCCTGCCCCTTCTCCTTAACCACCACCCCGCACCCAACCCCCCACTCCCCCCTCCTAACACAGCACCCCTCTTACCCAGCACTCCCCCCTCCTTACCCCCCACCACCCCTCACCCTACCCCCCACTCCCCCCTCCTAACACAGCACCCCTCTTACCCAGCACTCCCCCCTCTTACCTCTCACTCCCCCCTCCTTACACAGCACCCCCTCCTTACCATAGATATATATAGAATGGCTAGATGTCTTATGGCGGAGTCTCCAATGGCATCACCGGCGGCCATCTTGTCACAGACAAGCTATCTGGTGGGCTCTGTGGTACCTGATGGCTCTTCTTCTACTAAAGGCAGAACAATGCCCCCAGGCTATAACAATGACACCTTCAGGTCACTACCT
>NW_027468680.1:2689902-2717402 GCF_046254945.1 Alosa pseudoharengus
GGAGGGAGAGAGAGAGAGGGAGAGAGAGGGAGGGAGAAAGAGGGAGAGGGACGGTGTTCACCTGTGGGACCATGTTTTTAAAGGAGTCCATTATGCGTGAGCTCTTGGCCTCTTGGTAGTAGGAGAAACAACCGGTGATGATGACCACAGCTGCCAACACCACACCGAGATACAACTGACAGACGGAGAGAGAAGGAGATGAGATGAGGCAGACATCCCATAGAGTCCCCACATACATCCCATAGAGTCCCCACATACAGCCCATAGAGTCCCCACATACCACCCATAGAGTCCCCACATACAGCCCATAGAGTCCCCACATACCACCCATAGAGTCCCCACATACATCCCATAGAGTCCCCACATACCACCACAGACATCCCATAGAGTCCCCACATACCACCACAGACATCCCATAGAGTCCCCACATACATCCCATAGAGTCCCCACATACAGCCCATAGAGTCCCCACATACCACCCATAGAGTCCCCACATACATCCCATAAAGTCCCCACATACCACCACAGACATCCCATAGAGTCCCCACATACCACCACAGACATCCCATAGAGTCCCCACATACCACCACAGACATCCCATAGAGTCCCCACATACCATCACAGACATCCCATAGAGTCCCCACATACCACCACAGACATCCCATAGAGTCCCCACATACCATCACAGACAACCCATAGAGTCCCCACATACCACCACAGACATCCCATAGTCCCCACATACCACCACAGACATCCCATAGAGTCCCCATATACAGAATCTATCACAGACATCTGTGTGTATGCAGGCCAGAGCCAGACAGAAAAAAGACTTTCATGACATGTATCACTGACACTGACTTGACGTGTCTTCTGTGTCGGCATGTAACAGTGCCGGTGTTCTAAAGGTGAGGTGACGGCACTGGTGTTCTAAAGGTGAGGTGACAGCACTGATGTTCTAAAGGTGAGGTGACCGCACTGATGTTCTAAAGGTGAGGTGACGGCACTGGTGTTCTAAAGGTGAGGTGACGGCACTGGTGTTCTAAGGTGAGGTGACAGCACTGATGTTCTAAAGGTGAGGTGACGGCACTGATGTTCTAAAGGTGAGGTGACCGCACTGGTGTTCTAAAGGTGAGGTGACCGCACTGGTGTTCTAAAGGTGAGGTGACAGCACTGGTGTTCTAAGGCAGTGTTTCTCAAAGTGTGGTCCGGGGACCACTGGTGGTCCGCAAGCTATCCCAAGTGGTCCGCGAGCAGACGTGGTAAAATATAATATAGATGAGTTGTTTGCAATATTGAACCAACTTGTATGTAAATCCAAACATTTCTGCAACACTGCCTATGTAAGCCATGCCAGTTTAAATCATATGAATTCTCTGACACAATAATACAATCAAAGTGGTTCAGTGAGTAGGCCTATTGTGTAATTTACTATTGAAGTAGGTCTAATTTATTTATTTATTTTTAGCTAGGTGGTCCGTGAGGCTTTTTTTATTGATTAAGTGGTCCTTCGTCTGAAAAAGTTTGAGAAACACTGTTCTAAGGTGAGGTGACAGCACTGATGTGATATGACCGGTGTAGTGGGCAGTGTGACGTATGATATGACCGGTGTAGTGGGCAGTGTGACGTGTGATATGACCGGTGTAGTGGGCAGTGTGACGTGTGATATGACCGGTGTAGTGGGCAGTGTGACGTGTGATATGACCGGTGTAGTGGGCAGTGTGACGGTGCTGACACAACAGGGGTGACGTCTCTTCTCACGTTGTCATTGGCCGGCTCGTCCTCGGTGGCGGCCTGGATGCTGTAGGCGAAGAAGCAGAGGATGGCGCCGATCCAGAGCAGGATGGAGAAGCCGCCGAACAGCTGCTTGCAGAACTTGACCCACTCGGGCGTGGTGGGGGGAGGGGTCAGCGCGTTCGGCCCGTCGCGCGCCAGAATCTCCACAGCACGCTTGTTGGTCAGACCCTGGAGATCACACAGCAGGGCTGTCAGCACCGTTACCCTGGCAACAGCATGTCTCAGAAGGAAAAATGCCACCCCAGAGATAAGTGTCACCCATGGCAACTGTAACCAAGCAGCTCCATCACACTTGGACTAGAATTTATGAAGAGGCTGAAAAATGACATCTTAACTCATTGAGTGCCAAAAACTTAATATTACGCTTTTCCTTCCCATGCGTTGAGTGCCAAAAACTTAATATTACGCTTTTCCTTCCCATGCGTTGAGTGCCAAAAACTTAATATTACGCTTTTCCTTCCCATGCGTTGAGTGCCAAAAACTTAATATTACGCTTTTCCTTCCCATGCGTTGAGTGCCAAAAACTTAATATTACGCTTTTCCTTCCCATGCATTGAGTGCCAAAAACTTAATATTACGCTTTTCCTTCCCATGCATTGAGTGCCAAAAACTTAATATTACGTTTTTAACTTTTTTTTTAAATTACGAAACTAGACACTCTCTGAAATATATGACGATCGAAAACTCATGAAAACTCACAATCTGGACATTTTATCTGGACATTTTATCATAACTCGGTTGCCGCTTTGGGTCGAATCAGTGACGCATGCACGTCAGGTCAAAACCAGGCCATTTTCGTGGGTCTATCACTAGGTGGCAGTCTCGCCAGGTCTCGCTGATCACTTCCCAGAAAGTTTACAGGCAACACTTAATATTTCATGAAAGACGTTTTATCTCCATTTCTAGAAAAAAACAGCGATTTTGATGAAAACTAGCCACTATTTAGCTTGGGATTTCTCAGGAACAGAGGCGTGTAGAAATACATGGTTTGCACCCACCGAGAGCTTAAAGTGTCACCTTTTAAACGAGCCATTGTATGTGTTCATAGCTATAACACAGAATATGCTGTGGCTGTACAAAAATCATCAACAATGGTCTAGATTGCTGGCACTCTAGGACAAAGCTTCCGAAAACAGCTATGCATTCAATGAGTTAAATGACCACTGTTGACCACTGACCACTGGTACAATAACTGTTCCACCTGATGAAATCCTATTGGGTGACCCATAGAGGATCCCTCTCTGGTTTCTGAGCAATAACACGTTCTATCTTTATCTGCAGAGAGCGTCAGGAGGGCTGGACTGGTGTGTGTGTGTGTGTGTGTGTGTGTGTGTGTGTGTGTGTGTGTGTGTGTGTGTTCTATCTTTATCTGCAGAGAGCGTCAGGAGGGGTGGACTGGTGTGTGTGTGTGTGTGTGTGTGTGTGTGTGTGTGTGTGTGTGTGTGTTCTATCTTTATCTACAGAGAGCAGGGAGCGTTAAGAGGGCTGGACTGGCCTTACCCTAGAGAGGTCAACTCCATAACGCTGGCTCAACTCCTCCAGAGAGATCTTATGGTCATCCTGTGCGGACGCAAATACACACAAACACACATTAACACACACACACACACACACACACACATTAACACACACACACATTAACACACACACACACCCACACACACACACACACACATTAACACACACACACACACACACACATTAACAAACACACACACACACACACACACACACACACACACACACACACATTAACAAACACACACACATTAACACACACACACACACACATTAACAAACACACACACACACACACACATTAACACACACACACACACACACACACACACATTAACACACACACACCCACACACACACACACACATTAACACACACACACACACACACACACATTAACACACACACACACATTAACACACACACACACACACACATTAACACACGCACACACACACAAACATTAACACAAACACAAATTAACACACACACACACACACACACACATTAACACAAACACACATTAATACACATATACACACACACACACACACACACACACACACACACATACTTACGATGTCCACTTCCTTCTTCAGCTCATCCAGATCCTTCTCCTTCCTCTTCTTCTTCCCAAGTTTTACAGGCACGGGATCGGCCTCCTGACCCAACTACATGAACACAGAACACACACACACTTGTTACACACACACACACACACTTTACAGGCACGGGATCGGCCTCCTGACCCAACTACATGAACACAGAACACACACACACACGTTACACACACACACACACACACACACACTCACACGTTACACACACACACACTTTACAGGCACGGGATCGGCCTCCTGACCCAACTACATGAACACAGAACACACACACACACGTTACACACACACACACACACTTTACAGGCACGGGATCGGCCTCCTGACCCAACTACATGAACACAGAACACACACACACACGTTACACACACACACACACACACACACACACACGTTACACACACACACACACACACACACACACGTTACACACACACACACACACACACACGTTACACACACACACACTTTACAGGCACGGCATCGGCCTCCTGACCCAACTACATGAACACAGAACACACACACACGTTACACACACACACACACACATGTTACACACACACACACACACACACACACACACACACACACGTTACACACACACACACACACACGTTACACACACACACACAGTTTACAGGCACGGGTTCGGCCTCCTGACCCAACTACATGAACACAGAACACACACACTTGTTACACACACACACACGTTACACACACACACACACACACGTTACACACACACGTTACACACAGACGTTACACACACACACACACACCCCCCCATAGGCCAGAAGTCTGGGAGAGAGCTGGGAGAACACACACACACACAGACACACACGCACACACACACACACACACACACATAGGCCAGAAGTCTGGGAGAGAGCTCAGTCATTATTTTTCATCTTTGCCAAACTTTCTTCAAACTCACCTACTGAGCTGAGAAAAATTTGATCAAATTCAGTTCAACACACTCAAACACACACATCCACCCCCCCCACACACACACACACACACGCACAAATGCCCACTCACACACACACACACAAAAACACCTGTTTTTAAACCGTGTGAAAGACGTCAGACAGATGTTTGACACACACACTCACACCACTTTTGCAACAGATAGACATTCACACACACACGCACACACACACTCACACCACTTGTGCAACAGATAGACATTCACACACGCACGCACACACACACACACTCACACCACTTGTGCTACAAATAGACATTCACACACACACTCACACCACTTTTGCAACAGATAGACATTCACACACACACGCACATACACACTCACACCACTTGTGCAACAGATAGACATTCACATACACACACGCACATACACACTCACACCACTTTTGCAACAGATAGACATTCACACACACACTCACACCACTTTTGCAACAGATAGACATTCACACACACACGCACATACACACTCACACCACTTGTGCAACAGATAGACATTCACACACACACGCACATACACACTCACACCACTTGTGCAACAGATATACATTCACACACACACGCACACACACACACACACCACTTTTCACCAGCAGAGTTCAGGAGGCAGCATGTACACTGACAAGTGTGTGTGTGTGTGTGTGTGTGTGTGTGTGTGTGTGTGTGTGTGTCCAGACTGTGTGCAAGGGGAAAATGAGGGAATGCGCATTCGTAAGTGTTAACGCAATGGAGAGAGAGAGAGGGAAAGAGAGAGAGAGGGAGAGAGAGTGAGAGAGAGAGAGAGAGGGAGAGAGAGAGAGAGAGAGAGAGAGAGAGAGGCAGTATTTGTCGGGAATACTAAGCGTTAAAGAGCAGACTGTCATGGAAATCACCTGCTCCTGTCAATCTCTCCCCTTTTAGTGTGTGTGTGTGTGTGTGTGTGTGTTTTAGACTCACCCCTATTCCCATGTTGAGTGCTGTGTGCTGTTGGTTCCGCTGCTTTGTGTAGTGTGTGTGTGTGTGTGTGTGTGTGTGTGTGTGTGTGTGTGTGTTTGAAGGAAACAGATATATTAGATGGCAGAGGAAAGAGTAGTTTATAGGGATATAAGAACAGAGGGCAGACTGGAAATAGAGAGAGATGGACAGAAAGAGAAAGAAAAACAGCCAGAGAGAGAGAAAGAGAGAGAGAAAGAGAGAGGAAAAGAGAGAGAGAGAGATAGAGAGAGAGAGAGAGAGAGAGAGAGAGAGAGAAAGAGAGAGGAAAAGAGAGAGAGAGAGATAGAGAGAGAGAGAGAGAGAGAGAGAGAGAGAGAGAGAGAGAGAGACATCAAAGCCTTATTCTGTCAATACTATCTCCTGTGGGCAGCCTTGGCTAGGTTTGAATGGACACACACTCACGCCCTAATCTCACCAGACAAATGTGATACTTCACAAGTCATTCCAACACACACACACACACACACTCACCCAGTCAGTTTTGTGCTAGCTTCATCACATTTCTGAGTGAAATGACATGTCTAGGAACAGACTAAAACACACACACACACACACACACACACACACACACACAAACACACACACACACACACGTGCACGCACGCACACACACACACACACACACACACACACACACACACACACACACACACACACAAATCAACTCTTATACACACAAGTGAATGGAGCGCTAGAGGAGCAATGGCGTGTGTGTGCCAGTGTGTCCTTTTCTCTATCTCCTGTCTATGGCACTGTGTGTGTGTGTGTGCATGTGTGTGTGCAAGTGCACTTGAATACTAATATATACTAATACAGTTGTATACTCTTTACTGTGTGTGTGTGTGTGTGTGTGTGTGTGCATGTGTGTGTGCAAGTGCACTTGAATACTAATATATACTAATACAGTTGTATACTCTTTACTGTGTGTGTGTGTGTGTGTGTGTGTGTGTGTGTGTGTGTGCATGTGTGTGTGCAAGTGCACTTGAATACTAATATATACTAATACAGTTGTATACTCTTTACTGTGTGTGTGTGTGTGTGTGTGTGCATGTGTGTGTGCAAGTGCACTTGAATACTTATATATATACTAATACAGTTGTATACTCTTTACTGTGTGTGTGTGTGTGTGTGTGTGTGTGTGCATGTGTAGGTGTGTGCTTGTGTGTGTGTGTGTAGGTGTGTGCATGTGTTTACCAGTGTACTTGAATGCTAACATATACTAATATAGTTGTATACCCTTTGTTGTGTGTGTGTGGGTGTGTGTGAATGTGTGTGTGTGCCAGTGTACTTGAATGCTAACATATACTAATAAAGTTAATGGTAACATATGCAAATAAAATAGTATATCTGTGTGTTTGTGTGTGTGTGTGTGTTTGTGTTAGCTTAACTAAATGCTAGCATATGCTAATAAAGTTGTGTGTATAGAAGTGTTTTATACAAAAGTATGTATTACATATGTATTAATCTAACATGTATTTTGTGTGAAGGCTTGCGTGTAAGTAGCATATAGACGAATCTAACATGCTAGATAGGCTCCGTATGTGTGAAAACTTGTGGGTTTAACTGGATATAGAAGCTCGGTCTCTGCTGATGCCTTATGTGTTGTGTGTGTGGAAAGACATATTAATGTTGTATGTCTGGAAATTGTGTGTGTGTTTTAGACTCACCCCTATTCCCATGTTGAGTGCTGTGTGCTGTTGGTTCTGCTGCTTTGTGTAGTGTGTGTGTGTGTGTGTGTGTGTGTGTGTGTGTGTGTGTGTGTGTGTGTGTGTGTTTTAGACTCACCCCTATTCCCATGTTGAGTGCTGTGTTCTGTTGGTTCTGCTGCTTTGAAATGAAAGATGAGGAAAATGAACGAGTTGTCCCAGGTCTCTCTCTCTCTCATACACACACACGTGTCAGACACTGGTGGCTTTTTTGGGGAAATGGAAACCCTCCCCCACACACACACACACACACACATCTCTGCACCCCCCCATGCCACATGGGTCATCCAACTCCCAGCGCGCACAGGCACCCCGACAATGACAGAGGGGGTTCTGTGCACCTGCACCTGCTGTCCTCTCCCCTGCCCCCTACCCATGTGCATGTGTGTGTGTGTGTGTGTGAGAGAGAGAGAGAGAGAGAGAGAGAGAGCTCCCTGTTCTAAGAAGGAATAATGACTGCAGCAGACATGGGTCTTAAAATGGCTCCACCATCAAACACACACACACACACACACTGCAGCAGCAGCAGGTCTTAAAATGGCCTCACCATCCCAAAGCCACACACTGTAAAAAGTTTCTGTAAATTTACACCCAGATTCCAACATTATTCACCGGTTTTCTTTAATAAACAGGACTTTCCGGTCATTAGTAAGACAAATATGTAAAATCAGGCTCCAACACTGTTATTTACCACGCCCGTAATGTTTTTTCTGGAACACACGTACTTCCTGTTATCTTTTAACGTTACCTTCGTTCTGGTGATGGGAAGCTGTCTGCTGAGAGAAGACGATACGTTGGAATCATACCCAAACCCATCGAAAGCTATCAACACAATAAGGTGAGTTTATCTGTCACCTTTGACCAGAAATACAACGTTTGAAAGCACACTGGTCATGTTTATATTAAGTTGTATAATACAACATCTCTGAATGTTACCCTGCTGAAACGAAGTTAGTAGCAGTGCTATTCAGCTAGCCAAGACCGCGCTTTCGCCCTTCTTAAGCCATGCGTTATCGTTATCACTACACTTGTCGATCAAATTTTACGTTTCTTCATTGCAATCTGGAGCCATCTAAATGTATTGGTATGTGTAGGGTATGCGTAGTTTTTGAAAGTTTAACTCGCGGGATTTACCTGCTATAACACGTGCTTGCTAGCTAAGTCTGCTTAGCATCATCAGTTTAATAAACCAGTGGCCAAATAAACAATATGGCACAAACGGATCAGTGTTGACTGCTGCTTTCAGTGTTTACTTGTATGCATGGATTTCGCCCGTGCTGGTAATTACTTAAAGTTGTGTTAAGTCCTTCAGTTTAGAAAGCTAATGATAGTTAGTAGCCTAGCTAGCTCTCCATAGCAGAGGTGGTTGCATGACACGCGTATGGTATTCCTCCCGAGTTCATTTGAGCTAGCGGCATGCAACAGGAAGATGTTTACATGTCAGATATGTGGGCATCAGTCCACTGCGTCTATTTATGTGAGCCATACCTAAATTCATGACAATATACCCAATATAGACCTTCCATGCTGTGTTCCAGATTGCCAAATAAAATTTAAGAGACATGCAGGTCTTGGATTTCCCCTGGGGATCAATAAAGTATCTATCTATCTATCTATCTATCTATCTATTTATCTATCTAGGTATTTAGACCCACATGTATAGAAACCATAAACAATGTGGTTTTGATAAGACGGACACTATTTCAAAAGCAAGCCCCCTTACTTTGCACACACATTCCTCACACAAACATCTTATCACACCCGCCTCATCACTTTTAATCATTCAACGGCAGACACACACACACACACACACCTTTCATACTCACCTTGCAGACAACTCACATTCACTCACTCCTTACATACATACACACACACACTCAGAGATTACATTCACTTTCTCACTCACACACACACACACACATCACAAAGAGTTGTTGAGTGCCTTTCTTTTCTTTTGCTAAGGGATGTGCGACCGTAGCTGATGTTGAGTCTTCCAAGCCTACCTGTGACGCCTCGCCTGATATTACTAGGTATGTTTGTTTTCATTCACTAGAGTAATAATGATCAACATATACATATTTAAATCAACTTTTGAACACTAAATGTTTTTTTTTCTGTATTGAATTTTGTTTGGACAAAATCCTAAAATGAATCTAATCATAGTTGACATGTGGATCTATATCTTAAATTGAATATGATAAATTATTTTTTTCAGGTGAACTACAAGGTAATCATCAAAAGTGGATGGTCAGCATTGAATCCTTAATCGTTTGTGAAGGGTCCAACCTCGCCACATTTCTAACAGGCCTTGCGACATGTTTCTCCACCTTCTACATTCTGAATCTGCAGTATCAGGAGGAGGCAGCGTGCACCCTTGAATTCATCCAGAGGTAAGTTCATGTCACACTTTCGAACCAGAATTTGTTTTATGTGTGGTATGTATTGGGGGGGTTGTGTAGTAGTCTACTATGTAGTTATAAGCACTACTATGCAGGATTACACCCTCTGTAGAGAGCAATCATGCATAGTACTGCTGTAATAACCACAGAACACTATACTTCTACTTCATACAACTGATTAAATCAAATATAAATGCAGTTACAGTAAGTAATAAATGTCAGTTAATTTCATTGTGAGAAAGTGTGTTAACGTTACAAATTCACATCCGATTCATTCACTTTGGCACAATTTTCCTCTACATGAATCCTAGTGTACCCTATCAGTTTTTGTAACACTCTCTCTTTCTCTCTCTCTTTCTCTCTCTCACAGAAAAAAGGCCCAGAAGAAGCCTAAGAACAATCACTAATAAGTAAAGTGGATGTTACTTGATGTCTCATGAATGTTACTTGATTTGCTCCCTGATTATCATTTATACTCATCTCTGTACTTTAAATTCTTCTGGACATAATCTGTCAGTTTATTCATTCTCACATGTACACAAGCCCAATGCGATGCAATGATATTGATAATTATCTGTGATAATTATTCTGTATCTTATTTCATTTTGAAATAGTACTACTGTAGATAACATGTCTACATTTTACATACATATGTGATTCACAAGCCTAATGCGATGTTTTTATTTTCCATGATAATTCTTTTGTACCTTATTCCCGATTTTTGAAATTCAACTAGATCACGTGTTTACATTCATACGTGATACACGAGCCTAATGCGATGTTTTTGTTTTTCATGATAATTCTTTTGTACCTTATTCCTTGTTTTTTGAAATACGATTTTCAAAATACAACTAGATAGCGTGTCTACATTTTAAACGGGCCTAATGAAATGTTTTTGTTTTCCATTGTAATTCCTCTGTGTCTTATTGCCTGTTCTTTGAAATCCGATTTTCAAAATACTACTATGTATCTACATTTTACATTCATACATGATACACGAGCCTAATGCGATGTTTTTATTTTCCATGATCATTCTTCTGTGTCTTATTCCCTGATCCTGAAATACGATTATAGTCAGTCTACATTTTCCAAAATTACTATCTTGCTTCATGTCCCTTCATCTTTCAAAAAGATTACTTTACTGTTAGACTGTCAAGTAAGTGCTGTGAAATAAAATATCTGTTAAATTACAAATAAGTAACTGATGTGAAAACATGGATTTTTATCTTTAAAATGTTGATTTGAGAGTGGATGAACTTAATATATGGCACTTGTTTCCTGTAATTGTAAAAAAATAAAGACCTGCTGTGTAACTAACGCGAAGATCACATTTTTTTCTTGTTACCCAACATGAAAATTATGTTATACAGGAATTTAATGTTATGGTAGTCTGCCGTTAAACAACGGGAAGCTCCTGGAAATCCTGCCAGTTGTTTCCTGTTAATTTACAGGAAATTAATGTTGTTATTTTACATTAACTTAATGTTAAACCAGGGCACCGTTAAATAACAGGAATCTCCTGGAAACTCTGCTGCCAGTTGATTCCTGTTTTTTTACGGGAAAATTTCTTACAGTGTATGCAGTAGATCTCCAACCAGTTTATTAACACACACCTCTACAAACACACACACACACCAGTTTAACACACACCTCTACAAACACACACACACACACCAGTTTAACACACACCTCTACAAACACAAGCACACACACACAAACACACACACCAGTTTAACACAAACCTCTACAAACACACACACACACACACCAGTTAATTAACACTCACCTCTACAAACACACACACACACACCAGTTTAACACACACCTCTACAAAGACACTCACACCAGTTTATTAACACACACCTCTACAAACACACACACACACACCAGTTTAACACACACCTCTACAAACACACACACACACACACCAGTTTATTAACACACACCTCTACAAACACACACCCACACCAGTTTATTAACACACACCTCTACAAACACACACACACACCAGTTTAACACACACCTCTACAAAGACACTCACACACCAGTTTATTAACACACACCTCTACAAAGACACTCACACCAGTTTATTAACACTCACCTCTACAAACACACACACACACACACACACACACACCAGTTTAACACACACCTCTACAAACACATACACACACACACCAGTTTATTAACACTCACCTCTACAAACACACACACACACACACACACCAGTTTAACACACACCTCTACAAACACACACACACAAGTTTAACATACTCCTCTACACACACACACACACACACACACATACCTCAACAAACATACACACACAAGTTTATTAACACACACATACCAGTTCATTAACACCAGAGATGGCAAAAGTACTCACTTCCCATACTCAAGTAGAAGTACAAATACTTGTGTTAAAAAATACTCTGGTACTGGATGAACTTCTTTACTCAAGTAAAAGTAACAAAGTACAGGCTTGGAAATTTACTTAAAGTATAAAAGTAAAATTAGTCTTGTTTTTTTATGCCATTTTTTATGCAACGGTACCTGGACCACACAAATGTTACTAGAATGCAAGTGTGGCAGTCTCTCTTTTTAAATCTTCCCATAACCTGTTGGCCCATTTCTAGGCTCCCCCCCCCAACATCGCACTGCCTAGGCTACTTTAGAGGGCAGTGTGTTCTTTTGGCCTAACATCAAATGCTGGACATCTTTAGAAAGCTAAGATCCTGTAATTTCTTAGGAAGCACTGGCACAGAGTTACAGAGCCTAGAATATTGTTTAGCATTTTAGACCATTATTTGCCAAGTTATGCTCATGCGTTTTGTAATACCCTATGGAAACCCATAGTACTTTTGGTTACCCAAAATGCATACTGACCATAAAAATACATAATAATTACACAAAAGTCTCTATTTTTGCATTTTTTTTGTTGGCTTCATGGGTGTGTATAAGATGGACTATACATCTGCACAACTAATATTGGTAACACTCCAAAATAAGGTACCATAATAGATAGCAAACTAGTAATTACCAAACCCTTTGTTAATATGTGTTAATTGTTACTAAAATATCTATTTGGCACAAGTTAATAGTTTTTTCATCATTAATTAAATATTAGTTGTTTGCATAAAATCTGTATGTTAATGTTTTAACAAATCTATTAACTAATATTGTATTAATATATGTTAATAGTTAACTAAATATATTTTTGGCACTAATTAACAGTTATTTCTTACATCATTTAAATGTTAAATGTTTATTTACAAACTATATGCTAATATAAAAGTTAATGACACATTATTATTTATCTAGCTTTTCTGATTAGCTTTGTGGATAATTTATGGAATTTATGGTTTATGGCTTTATTGTCATACACCCCATATAAGGCACCCTACTGCCAGTGGTTGGTTGTGTGAGAGTTTGCGCTCCTCTTTTTCCACTTCATCCTTATTGGATACCTCTGTGGTTGGCTGTCCTGTAATTGGTGACTTTCTGTCTAGTGAAAGTAGTGTACTCTTTGCCTTTGGAAGTTCTATTTGGTTGCTGCTTGAATTTGGTGAAATTCAGGGGAGGGGGGTTTAACAGAGTTAGAAATGTAGTTTAGTGTTTGTATGTGATTTTCGACGTAATTAAGCAGCTTTATTGAGATTGGTATTTTGAAGCCCCCTTTGGAGAAACGCTATACTGCAGCTCTGCTGCGTTTTGTCCTTGTATTGTTGCCATAGCCGATCAGAAGCGGTATGCTTTGCATTGCGTAGGTAGGTTGACTGTATAAAGCTCTCCCCACTTTGTTTTAATTTTGTAACTGTAAAATGTTGTTTAAGTTGAAAACTTAAGTTGATATACCACCTGTATTATGTTACTTTACATGTATTGTTAAGATTTGGGTGCAATTCTAGCAACTTAGAGAACGTTTATTAATGTTTTCATTATGACCACGAGTTCATACACACTGAGTCTAACGTGACTAGCTGTAAACTCCGCTAGCAACTTTCCATGCATTCAGTGTAGTTTAGCTTAGTGTGCATGGAAAGTGCAATTCAGTCTAGCAGGAAATGAATGTACATTTAGTTTAGCATTATGTTTATGCATTACCTCCGTATGGTCTACGTCTGTGGGCTGTATTTTGGGTCACCAGCGCATGGCGTAAAGTTCGTTATTCACCGGCGCGAAGTTGAATTCGTTATTTTGCACCTTTATTTTTTAAGCATTGCGCCCAGGGGTGTGGCAATTAACAACCTAGGGAGGGACCTGGCGCGTTGTCTAAAAATCGCTATCATACACCACCTAAACCTGGTCAGAAGTCAATGGCGAGTTGTTCATATGCTATTTTAAGAGCGCATGTCAACAGTCATATTGGCAGGTGCACGCACCATCCTTCTATCATTCATGAACGCACACTAGCGCACGTCCATGCAAAGCATTACAAATTGCACAATTACAATGGTAAACATAATTAGAATAAAGATATTACGAAATACTGTACATCTCATGATGAGTAGTTATTCACCATCATTTGCAAATTGGTAATGACGGTTAAAAGTGATAGGGGAGAGGCGAGAGACACGTATGGAGCACAGCTGAAGACGCACTGTCACGAGATATAAGCAACTCCTCTGCAGGATAAATGTTGTTATATTCAGTCATTTGAGCAACATTAGGGTAAGTGTTGCTTTTTCCAGCCTATGTTTTCGATGCTAACCCATTGTCAGTCAATAGTGAAAGTAACTGCATATAACTGTCTTGTCGTTGACTGACTCCTTGGTGAAGTTAGTTTCACTTTGCCAATGAGTTCAAATAATAGACGAGTGCAAATGCGTGAAGGCTATGCTAGGTTTTAGTAAAGCATGGTTTAAGAATGACTATTCCATACGGTCCTGCAAGCAGCCTCCTTCAAATGCGCTGTTGAATGCCAAAATACCGATGCATTTATTTGACATATCTCGCGTTGCGCCGTTAAAGGGAATGACAGATGTCATTCTCATTGGTTTAAAATGATGTTACGCCCCAAACACACCCATATGACTGATTAAAAGACCTAGGAACACCTTGTTACGCCATGCGCTCCACTTTTGAGACTGAAACCCCTCCCAATGTGAACTGGACATCCTACTAAATTTGAATAGACTTTTGACGAGTGACGATGCACTTTAGAATGTCATGATAGGGCCCTGTGAGTGTTTAGTGAGTCTCAGAATATTAATAAACTGTCGTTCTGTGCACCTGAACATTCCATGTCGCATGTCTCCCTTGCTACAGTAGTAGGGCTGACAGTGATGGTGTAAGGATCCTAATTACCAGGCTGATGATAATCTTTTCAGTCATATATTGACTCTTGATCAACTACTAAGTGTGGGCCTCATGGTGGGCCCATTGTCACATATTGCTGCTACAACAACTTTTGGTTATATCTCTAACCTTTGCCTTTTTCACAGGAGAAACTAACTAGGAAGCAGGAAATGTAATTAATGTGTACCTTGTCATGTCTTGATTAATGCACTCTCACTACAACAATGGTCTCAAGTCTCATCAAAGTACTCTCAAATCAGATGACCTCCAACCATGTGATCCCAAATCAGCTGACCTCCAATCATGTGATCCATATCAATGTAACCAACCACAAACTAGGTAGCCTACTGTATTTAAGTGAGGTTCACAGAGCATTCTGGGAGCCATTCTGTAGTCAGAATCTCCCGCACCACTAAGGTGTGTAGTCATCATCCTCTGAGCTGGTATGTTCATTCTCTGATTGCTTCATATGGTTTCCTAAATGTTCCTTTAACCTGTTTTCGTAACTTTCACATTATTCATTTAGATGTACCTTCTATAATGTATTGGATGAATAGCTTGTACCTGACAAATAAATTGTTATGCTTTGACCCGCATAGTTTTCTAGAGTTTCTTTAGATATCCCTCAAGTTTAAGATGGGCCAGGAGGAACGGCTAGGATTAGTCTCCAGGGCCGTGGGGGCTAAATCAGTGAAAGTGTAGGCATGCTACCAGGAGAACTGGCCATCGTATTGTACTGTGGTGGGTCACTGATTTTATTAGTAGTCTGGAATTAGACAGCTAACCTTAGCACACCCTGAACCCTCTGTAGCTTCGGTAAGAAGTTCTGTCCAGATGAGCATAGTGGTCCAGGCCAGCACTATAGCCTCTGACCGACTTTCACACTAGGATCATTACTCAAGTGAAGGCGCCTCCTGAATTAATCGGCCGAGGAGGGCCTCGCACACTATTCTTGGGGAAGATGCGTCTAATTAAATAGCTAGAAGGCATTCTTGTAACAGCATTGTGGGTAGGCCCACATCGGCCTACTATGGATAGTAATATTACTTTGACCGAAACTTCTCCATATCTAGCGGGGTCAGAATCATTAGGTTAACAGGGGTTCTATAATCAATTGTTATTTCCAACAGCGCGCGGACAGCTTCACGATTTCCTTCGACCACTCCCAGTTCCCTCATTGGTCCTGACGAGTGACGTCATTACAATGGTATAGAGTGTCCCAATGACTTCCGTTTTACTTCCGCTACAAGGGACCTGTCTTTCAAAAAAATATGAACGGGAGTTAATGGAGAGATAACAATTCTTTTTTGGTCCCATTTGAATTGTGCCACGAATTTCACATATGATGTGTGTGAATTTAAAAGATAATTTTTCACGTCAAGAAAGTACTGTTGTTCGATAGACTTCAAAAGTTATGTTGGTTTTGTACGAATCCGCTCAGTGGACTACATCTCTCGTCTCGAACGATATACGTCACCAACGTAATGAAACGATAAGATTAGAAGCTAGCTGATAGCTGTTATGCTAGTTAACGTTGCATCTTGCTGCCTGCTATGTCACTTAACAGTATCTAATGTACAGTCTATGGACGAATACAACTTACCTGATGTGTTTAATCCTCTAACTCATGGTATTTTCATCGGCAAGGAAAGCCCAATTAAGACCTGTTGCTGGTATGCTTGTACAATCTAGTGTGGCTGTGAATGAGCTAACGTCACTAGCGCGACTGATGGGTTTGTAGTCGTTGCAATTACGATCTTTCACAATGTTGTAATTGAATAGTTACGAAACAAACTGCAAATGTCTTTACATGAAAAATTGTCTTTAAAATTGACAAACATCATATGGGTAATTCAAGGCACAAGTCAACCGGGACCAGAAAATAATTTCTTTTTCGCCATAGACTGGCGTTCAAAATTTTTTGAAAGATAGGTCCCATGGAGGCAAATGGATGTGGCGTCACTGGGACACTCTATTGGAATGATGCATGTAATATAGCCCATTCAACTACTTGTTGTTTTGTTTTAACTTTTCCTAAAGGAATAAATGTGATAAGCCAGTTTTGATCTCAGTCCCTTCACCGTCTGACTAGTTATATATTACTAATATATTAATAAAGCTTAACCAACTTTATTATAAGGGTCCCCCATACTGATAGTTATATATTACTAATATATTAATTAAGCTTAACCAACTTTATTATAAGGGGCTCCACACTAATAGCTATATACTACTAATATATGAATTAAGCTTAACCAACTTTATTATAAGGGTCCCCCATACTGATATATTACTAATATATTAATTAAGCTTAACCAACTTTATTATAAGGGGCCCCACACTTATAGCTATATACTACTAATATATTAATTAAGCTTAACCAACTTTATTGCAAGCGGTTCCGGCGCCAACAACAGTGGCAGCATGTCAAGGTAGCTCCTTGTTTTTTTCTTGAATTTCCCCTTGGGGATCAATAAAGTATCTATCTATCTATCTATTGTAAGGGTCCTATGGAGAGCGGTTCATATTGGGATAGGCAGAAGCACAGTTTAATAACAATTAGTTAAATAATAATAAGTCATTAACTTTTCTATTAACATATAGTTTGCAAATAAACATTTAACATTTAAATGATGCAAGAAATAACTGTTAATTAGTGCCAAAAAGACATTTAGTTAACTATTAACACATATTAATACAATATTAGTTAATAGATTTGCTAAAACATTAACATACAGATTTTATGCAAACAACTAATATTTAATTAATGATTAAAAAACTATTAACTTGTGCCAAATAGATATGTTAGTAACAATTAACAAATATTAACAAAGGGTTAGGTAATTACTAGTTTGCTATTTATTATGGCACCTTATTATGGAGTGTTACCCTAATATTTAATAAAACAACATGAATATTTAATACCTATGGATTCCTGTGAATATTTCAAGACCAGGGATGTAGTGGGTAAACTATGAATCTGTGATCACAGTAAGGTGGACTGCACCGTGCGGTATCAGATTTTTAGAAAAGGCATTCAGAACATGTTTGATGATGGTGGAGGTTATTGTCCAATGTTTATAACTATACAAGTGGCATTAAGAGTGTTGATGAGTGTACATATTGTTATTGTGGATAATACAGTGTGATTTTGAAATGCTAACAGTTGTAATTGGTGAATAAACTCTTTTGAGAGGTGAATAAACTCTAATAAAAGGTGGAGAAACTATTTCTGAAATTTCAGAGGTGGGTAAACTGCGTTTTGCCTACTTGCGTTTAGCGGCCTCCACTAGCCTAGGCTGCATCCCTGGTCAAGACCCAAGGCTGCATCTAGCCTACTTATTGCTAAGGATATAGGCCAGGGGTTCCCAAACTTTTCCACGACAAGGCCCCACAAATAGCACTGTTTCTGGACAAGGACCCCCTTATTAAACCCATCGACAATACCACGGCAAATGTAAAAATACATTAAGCTAATCCTAATAATTATTTTAGCCACAAACACTTCGCGATGGAGCATATACAGTGCGTAAAAAAATTATTTGGGGCTTTCTGCCATATGAGAGTTATCACTCTACTATTATTCCCAGTCATTATCAAGGAAAATATAATGTTCAGATATGCGTCACATTATTATAATGGCATTGTATAACAACCCTCATAGTAAAAGGTATATATATTATTATTATTATTATTATTATTATTATTATTATTACACTCTAAAAAACATTGGGTTAAAAACAACCCAATTTCAACCCATCCACTGGGTAAATAGTGGTCGAGCCCAGCACTGAGTTATATTAGCCCTGGAAATTGGGTTGTTCGGTCAACCCAATGAGTTGGGTTGATAGTCTAACCCAAACATTGGGTTATCGTAACAAAACTGTACATAATTGTTGGGTAGGCTTATCTTATACAACCCAGGATTTATATTATTTTCACTGTCATCTCTGGGTTATGCTGACCTAATTTATGGGTTATTCTAAGTATCTTATTTTTCTCCTTAATCCAATCACTATTAATTGATAATAATTCAAATAAATGTTTGCAAATCATTAATGTTACAATATAATGTTTTAAAATCCATCCAATGGGCAACAATAGCCATGCAATGAAATAAAACAGTTCGACATTTATTTATTTGGCAGTTTATTTTTTGAACAGATAGCTAGAAAAAGCTTGTGATACTTCCATGAAGGCAGGCAGATTCCACCGTCTGTTTTGGGGATCACCCCTGTGAATCAAAGAACTTTATCTCAAGATTTTCATGAACCATTATCATTGAATGATGTTGACAAACATTAAAAATCCACCAGGAGACAAAATATTAGCGCAACACACTCGGAAACCATGACCACCTATGCAGTTATAATAACTTGTAGCTTCTAGTTCTAGATGCTAACGTTACCGGGTAACGTTATCTAAATGACTGTCTGATAGTGCTACTACAACCAGAGCCCGTCTTCTCTGCTACAACCAAAAACACCCAGTAACGTTAAGTTACATGGCTATAATATGAAGCTACCCTGAATGAATTAATAAGATGTTGTTTGCCATTATTATTACCGTATGTGTGGCTTGTGAAGAGACTAACATTACTTCAACTGTGTTGGCTAATATTAGCTGACAAACGTTAGCTGCAACCATAGTCTAGGCTACAACCACCACGAAGCATATTTAATTAGCATTGATGCTAGCTATATGGTCTGCTAATGTCAACCAGATTGGTATGCTCATTTTAGTTCGTTGTAAAAGTTCGTTTTGTTTCTGTCAGCAGTTCATACCCAGAAAACAAAGAACTATGTTTTTATGAGTCTGTCTTTGTGTATATTTAACATGAACAGTACAGACTGTTGATAACGCATATTGATAACGTCTTCCTGATGCCCGCAAATTGGATAAAATCTATGGAGTCAAAATAGGGTCTTTAATATTGAGAGCTTGTGAAAAGATGTTCACATGTGTAATAAAGTTTTGCAGCTGTGCAAAAGGAGTTCTGCATGTGAAAAGAAATTTCGTACCTGTAGAAATATTTTGTACATGTGTGAAAAAATGATGTACCTGTAGAAATATTACGTACTTGTGTGAAAGAAATGTGTATATGTAGAAATGTTTTGTACATATGTGGGGGGAAGAGTATACCAGAGAATGTCTAATAAGACATTATTAGTATACTCAGAGCCCGTCTATAATGTCTTATTAGAAATTCTCTGGTATACTCTTTGATTGGGGTTGCAAAATTATAACTTAATTAAGAGTGACGTGGTAGCTCAATTTATACTGTGATCGCAAAAAGGGTTGAAGCGGAGCCATAATGTTAACGTTAGCTATCCCATCCGCTTTTTAGACTGTAACGTTATAGGTTAGCTTCTAGCTAGCAGTAATGTTGACGAAATAGTTGAATTATTCATTCCATTTCCGAAAGGGTGATTCAGTGGTGTCATTCATGATTAAAAACAGTAATACTGTACACACATTTATGTTTATCTGCTATTATTATTTGATATGAGAACACGTTTATTTTATCACCCTTTGCAAGCCTATAATAATAGCCTAGTGGACGGCAAAAAGACAAATCAAATGAATGGGTTGTAATGGGACATCCACAGCTAGGAGATTATAGTGAGTAAGATTATAGTAATGCCCTTCCAGGACTGTTGGTTTGTTGTTTGGAATACAACATCCCATTTTCTTACATAGTTTTGTTTTCTTTGTGTTTGGGGAGTATTTTAACCACATGGTTATCTCGTCAGTTTATGAAGCACAGCAGCGGTTGCTATAGCAACCATAGACTGAACAGGACGGTAGACTACCAAGCAAGCAAGCTTAGGCAAAGTCTATGGCAAGATCTGAATGTAAATGGATAAACCCGTTCAAGCGTTTTCTTTATTTCCTATTTCTTTCAATTCTTTAACTTAAGACATGTAAGAATTAAGCCTACTTATTCGCTGGGCAACGTAAAAAACTGACGAGTTACATTAGCCCTAGCACTATGAGCTACGATAAACGTCAGCTAGGATAGCTATGGCATATCATACAGTTATTATTTCATGTTCTGGTATGATATTCTTAACGTTTTGACTATGTTACAACTGATAAAAGCATGACAAATAAAGTAACCAAATCGCTTTGCAATATTTTAGTCCAGAAATACTTATGGGTGTTCATTTACAGTAATGTTACGACCTATCTGCCCTTGCTGTTACCACCAGTTTTAATAACTAATCTAGATCTGTGGGTTAGCGGCAAAATCTGGGTGGTCGGTGGGGAACGCTGATTGGTTGGCAGTAAGCAATGTGTTGATTGGCTCTTCAGAAAGGCAGTAAAATTAGGGTCAAAAGTCCGTAAGCTTGTATCTCGTACTTTCAGTGTTGCGCAGGAAAGCATCGCGTAGGAGATTCACACACGTACAAAGTATTTGTGCAGGTACATATTTTTTCCACACGTGTACAAAATATTTTTACAGATCCGCATTTTCCCCCCACATATGTACAAAACATTTCTACAGATACACATTTCTTTCACACAAGTACGTAATATTTCTACAGGTACATCATTTTTTCACACATGTACAAAATATTTCTACAGGTACGAAATTTCTTTTCACATGCAGAACCCCTTTTGCACAGCTGCAAAACTTTATTACACATGTGAACATCTTTTCACAAGCTCTCAATATTAAAGACCCTATTTTGACTCCATAAAAATCTCCCGGAATCTAGAGCGAGCGAGCAAGAGCGCGCACGCAAGACCGAGACGTCAAATCACGTATGCATCGAAGTTTAGCGCGCACACGACGGGGGAGAGAGAGAGAGAGAGAGAGAGAGAGAGAGAGGGGTGGTGCGCGTGTGCCTGAAGCAAGACACATCCTGATTGGCATGTTTTGCTAAATCAACCAATCAGTTTTCAATGTAGTCAGGCTTTTATGTCTTTTATCCTGAACGAAATTAATCAGTTCAGTGTATCTAGGAACAGGGGCGTCATGACAGAGTCAGAGTGCCCCCAAAAAATTAACATTTATGACCCATTTCATATCGATGTGTAGGCCGTAGGCCTACCCTTGTCTCATAACAGTAAACAATAATGATACTGTAGTTGCATGCTGCACTGTTTGTAACAGTGACTTATTGCCCATGGCAGGTTAAATGATTGCAAAAGACACGTTGAGGTGAGTTGAACAAGTGTCATTTCATTTCACTAGATGGCTAGTTGCCAAGGCTACATGAAAAGACCAAACTACCAAAATCTACATATGTTATTATCAAAATTCCTATCTATAGGCCTTCCTTATTTGGTGTACTGACTAGACATTATTGAACAAACATTCATCTGTATTTCAGTATCTAAGTATACCTATAGGCTACAATAATTCTTTTTTTTTTTTGGGGGGGGGGGGGGGGGAATTCTTCAGGATACCTCCCTGAAATGACTTTTTGCAGGTTGGGATATCTGACAGTAATTGTAAGTTAATGTTAGCTAACGTTAGTTAGCATGAATGACACAATTGTTAACCTGTTTGAGGCTGAACGAAATTGGCAGGCATATGATGAAGGGTAGCTTCTACATCTCTGGGTGGACTTTAAAATCAGTCTGGATAAAACATTTTAAAAAAAAGTTAAAGATACATACCTTATGTAAATAAGAAACACATTTGTAAAAAAACTAATTTTAGGAAATAGCATGTGCTAGATTTTTGGCCAGAGAGAGAGTAGTTGTTCACACACTTAAAGACATGACTTAAACAAAGTAAACAAAGTCTTCAGAAAAGAGTTTTTCCATTTAATTTTGGGAGCAAGAGCAGACGTTTAGCCGTCCGGCTATTCTCAATGCTCACAGTGAATCAACTGCAGACATGCAATTAACAAGTACCCAGTTGGGTTAAGGGCAATCAAGAGACAGGTGTGGTGGGAGAGGCTTTAGGCCAGACCCAGATAACAAGTTTAAATGCATTTGTTTTAGTTACAACACTTGTAGACATTCATTTAAAAGAGTTAATGAGATAAAAGTTTTACAAAAAGCATGATAGATTTAAGTCCTCGTTCATCCCTTTTGGACAGAGGCTACCAAGTTCAGAAATCCAGAAACATTCTCTCTGAAGTTGTTTTATCCAAGTCCTCGCCTCTCCTTTTAGGCAAGATCCTTTCCACACCCAGAAATCTCAGGTCAGCAATGGAGTGCCCTGCAGACTGAAAATGTCGGGCAACAGATGACATTTCATCAGCTCTCCTAATTGCACTCATATGTTCAATTACTCTTGTTCGTAAGGCCCTGGTGGTTTTACCCACATACAGCAATGGGCAAGGACAGATTAAAATATACACAACATGGGTGGATTTGCATGTGATGAACTGTTTGATTGTATATGTCTTATGTGTTTGGATGTGTGAAAGACTAATGTTTCAGGTAGTGTGAACATGAAGTGCAACTTTTGCAGGGGAAATGACCCTTGGCATTAGAGAGAGTGCTAGGAGGAGGCGGCATGGACCAGCCTATCTCTGAGATTAGGGTTTCAAGAAAAGACACAGAGAGGTTCTGAAAGAGACCACTCCGTTGATCATCGCTTTTAATTATATGCCAATGAGAATTAACAATGTTTCTGATGTTGCTGCTCAAAGGACTATATGTCAACTTTAGAATAGCGCGGTTCTCATTTTGTTTAGAGGTCAAATTGGGTGGTTGTGTATCAGATGCACGTACTTTGTCTAGTGCTCTATCAAGCCAGCTGTTGGGATATCTTCTAGAGCTGACATTTCTGTATAGGATTCTGGCTTGGGCCTCAAAGTCATACTGAAGGGCAGACCTCATTTCAGAGACGTACTGTAGGGTGGGCACTTGTGGCATGAAGTAAACTATTTTTCTCTGTGTCTTTCCTGTACAAAGTGGAGACAATGTTTCCATCAGTAAGTGAAATACAAGTGTCTAAAAAGTTCACACAGGTGGTACTAGCTGAATAAGTAAACTTGATGGATGGTCTTAGGCAGTTCATATACAAGACAAACAATTCAAATTCAGGTAATGAGCCATGGAAAATCACAAAACAATCAATGTATCTTTTGAACAACATGATCTTCTCTAAAAAAGGATTGTTATTGAACACATACTGTTCTTCCAAGAAACCAAGATACAAATTGGCATAGTCAGGGGCCATAGTGGCACCCATGGCTGTGCCACTGACCTGAAGGTAATATTGATGTTCAAACAAGAAGTAATGTTTAGTAAGCACTAGTTCAGCCATTTTTACAATGAATTCAGTTGTTAGTCCATCATCATCAGTCCGAAGATCAAGGAAATATTTAAGAGCAGTCAAACCGTCAATGTGAGGGATGTTAGTGTATAAAGAGGTTACATCCATAGTGGCAAGCAGAACATTCTGACCTAAATGACCAATCTGTGATAAACATTTTCAGAAGTCAGACGTGTCCCTGAAATAGCTAGGGAGCGTGGTGACCAAAGGCCTTAGAATGAAGTCTACAAAGTTTTTGGCCAGACATTGTTATGTAAGGGATAATTTAAATGACAAAAAAAAAATAGTGACAAACCTACAACATTCTTCATGATTAGTTTGAGATATAGGGAGAATGTACACAAATAGGCCTACTATAAACTTACCAAGCACTGCACAACACTGATGCTGCAGACTGAGTATTTCAAGTATTTATTTCAATACTTACAGTATTTGTTATCATAATCAGTTACAGTAATCAACCAACAATGAAACAAATAAAATTTGTAGACAAATAAAAATTACTGCATGAAGTACATTGACTTTGACTCTGAAGAAAAACTAAGCAACAAGAATACTGTAGCTATTCATCATCTCTGCGTCTGGCTGGGTCAGGCCATAAGATTTCCTCCACATCACAGGCTACATGTCTTCATTAGCAAGGCACCGTTGGAAGAATCGCCTCGTGTTCCGAATCCACCCCCATATGATCACAGCCTACTACGGTCAAGTGTCGCAGTAAACAATATTGATGATAAGTATACAGCAAGCTTCAGTTTCAATGGACTGTGTGGTTAGCTTACCTGTTTACTCAATGAAATGTCCGCATTAGTGACGCAACAGTATTTCTGCTGAGATATGGTTGAACTCTTTGTCCAGCTTCCATCAGTGACAACATGGTCAATAAGTGTTGCACGGAAATCTTGAGTCAAATGTGGTCCTTGTCTTCTTTGTTCAGGTTCTATCAACTCTCCAAGTCTTTCTCTACCTCTTCCTCTACCTGGGCCTCTTCCTCTACCTCCTTCTCCTCTTCCTCTACCTCCTTCATCTCCTCTTCCTCTACCTCCTTCATCTCCTCTTCATCTCCTCTTCCTCTACCTCCTTCATCTCCTCTTCCTCTACCTAGGCCTCCTCCTCTACCTCCTTCATCTCTTCCTCTACCTCCTTCTCCTCTTCCTCTACCTCCTTCATCTCCTCTTCCTCTACCTCCTTCATCTCCTCTTCCTCTACCTAGGCCTCCTCCTCTACCTCCTTCATCTCTTCCTCTACCTCCTTCTCCTCCTCCTCTACCTCCTTCTCCTCTTCCTCTACCTCCTTCATCTCCTCTTCCTCTACCTCCTCCTCCTCTTCCTCTACCTCCTTCATCTCCTCTTCCTCTACCTCCTTCATCTCCTCTTCCTCTACCTCCTTCTCCTCCTCCTCTACCTCCTTCATCTCCTCTTCCTCTACCTAGGCCTCCTCCTCTACCTCCTTCATCTCCTCTTCCTCTACCTAGGCCTCCTCCTCTACCTCCTTCATCTCTTCCTCTACCTCCTTCTCCTCTTCCTCTCACCTTCCTCACCTGCTGCCTTTGATAGCACACCTGAGTGCTGCGTTTTCAAATTAGCACGTGTGCTTCCACACCTGTTGGATGTGATTATCCAATTCGTTCATTAGTGTGGTAATTGGCAATCTGGGGCTTTGTAATGACAAGGAAGTAACCTCACAATCCTTATCTGTGCCTAATGGCTGCCTTACATTGTACGATTTTGGTCTGTTTTCACAGTCGGCGACTACATTTCCAAAGTCGGATGGAAATCATGGGAGTTGTACTGGAATCGCGCCGCGCTCCCGTCAACTAGATTGTTAAGTGTAAGGTGCCAATCTTAGTGGTTTTAAGTCAGTCGGAGTCAGTCTATTTCTAGTTTTGCCGTTACAACAATATCAAACATGTTTGATATTATCGCAAGTCTTTCTAGTCGTGGCTCATGCTAATAGTGACCTGAACAATAAAAACCAATAGTGACTTCTGTCCAACACCAAACAGGAAGGGGCAAAGTAGGCGACAGCTGTAGCCTATATGATTATTTGTTTTTCTTATAATATTGGTCATTTCTTATATATATTTAGTCGGCTCTGCTACGTGACAGAACAACTCTATATCGGTTAGGGATGTCACGCATGAAACAATGCTGCAAAAACACGAAAATACGACTTTGAGTTTAGTAGGCTATCATTTCAGTTCCTGTTTATCTATTGAACGATGGGTAATAATTTAAAGGAATCTAGTTGCAGTCTTGTAAATAGTGACCCTGCAAGATCCCTAGTCGTTGCAAAATCATAGTCTATGACTTAAAACTCTACTACTTGTCTTTAGATGTGAGAGGGTCTGAGACTGTAGTCTTTCAAAAATCTTTTCCAAATTTTTGCAAATCTTTCCAAAGTCTGTCAGTGTAATGCCCTCCTTAGGTGTGAAAATGTGTGTAGAGTTTTACAAATCACTGTGTGTAATGTCTTGCAAAAAGGGTGAAGCAGACATTGCGTGTAATGTTGTTCAAATCTGTGGTGTTTTGCTCCTTGTAGAGTAGAATTTTGCAAATTGTGTGGACATTTTTAGTGTGTAAACAATCGTAAAAAACTGTAATACACTCACATACACACATGTTAAGAGTGTGTCCATGAGAGGACCAGGCGGGTGTGATACATGCTACATCACCGATTTTGATGAAACTCGGCCAGTTTGAAGGGTCCACCTACAAAAAAAAAAATTTAAACCCAGAGGGAGTTAGGGCCAGTATTTGCAAATGTGATGTCTCCAACATATCTCAGGGCTAGAAACAGTCACTTGGACTCAAATGATAACTTGTAAGATTTTGGTTGCCAAAAGTCACTGTGACCTTATGTACAGTACATCCCTTTGTGGTGAATAAACCTCAAAAAATTCCTGACATAATTTCATATGTGATACAAATATTCACTTTGACTCACAGACAACAAATATTTGAAT
>NW_027468680.1:2742402-2747402 GCF_046254945.1 Alosa pseudoharengus
GAGTTATTGTGTTTGAGGTCCTGAGCCCCGAAGGAGAGAGAACAATGGATTAGAGGGAGGGAGAGAGACAGGGAGTAAAGGAGGGAGAGAGAGAGGGAGGAAAGGAGGGAGAGAGAGAGGGAAGGAGGAATGGAGGGAGAGAGAGAGAGGGAAGAAGGAAAGGAGGGAGAGAGAGAGGGAAGGAGAGAGGAGGTGTGGAAGACAGTGGTATGGAGCAGAGAACAAGACAAATATGCAGAGGTGAGAGAAAGAGAGGAAGAGAGAAGTATGAAGTAGAGAGAGAGAGAAAGAGAAAGAGAGAAAGAGAGAGAATGAAGGAGAGAAAGATAGAAGTATGAAGGAGATAGAGAGAGAGACAGGCAAGGAGGAGGTATGGAGAGAGAGAGAGAAGAGAGGAAAAGAGAAAGAGTGGTTTGAGAAATGTTTTTGAAGTCCTGTGTGCCAATTATTACACTGAGCCCTCAGCTTAGGGGCACACACTTCTGAGTGTGTGTGTGTGTGTGTGAGAGAGAGAGAGAATGTAATGGAGCTGACTGCTCTCCCTGTGCTCTATCACTCAACACACACACACACACACACACACACACACACACACACTCTCTCACACACACACACACACACAGAGCGAGCGAGAGAGAGAGACCATGAGAGAGAGAGAGAGATCTTTCACAACTGAACTCTTCTTGTACTGGCAGCAGCTCCCTCCATCAGTGGTAATGACTCTGTGTGTGTGTGTGTGTGTGTGTGTGTGTGTCTGTGTGTGTGTTATTGCATTAAAGAAGGCTTCATGCATCAGTGATGAATAAACATACAAAAAAACAGCCTACAGCCATGGGTGCGCACACACACACACACACACACTCTTAACATCATCTCTCAGATGTGCCACATACACATACATCAGCTCTGATCCAAAACACACACACACACACACTTCAAACTTACCAAAAAAGTGCAAACAACTGCACACCAGTGGTGCAAAAAGTGGGTATGCGCTATATGCGGCGCATAGGGGAGCAAAAAGTGGGTATGCGCTATATGCGGCGCATAGGGGAGCAGCACCGTGGGGGCGCCAAAGCCATGGGAAAAATAATAATAATAATAATAATAATAATAATAATAATAATAATAATAGTATATTTGGTATTTTCTATATGTAGCTACTGTTGTACGTTTCTAAATCATTTCAACATTTTCTCAATGTTCTATAACATTTTAGAGGACTAACAGGCTAGAGGCGCCCTCTCTCATAAGATTCCATCATAGAATTTTGACATAGAAGAGGGAGTGAGGGCGCCGTGAGCGCTGAGTGAGCAGGTACGAGTAGTGAGTTGCCATCTATGGAAAAAGATGGATAAAGCATAAAAGCTGTTGGGGGCTAAACATAAAAAAAGAAAGAGGGAAAATGAGATGGCATGTCAAGGGATGCAACAGCAGTTAAATAAGTGGACGGTGAAAAGCAACAAGTAGGATTTAAAGTGTGACGTCTGTGCTTGGAGGCTTGCAAATATTCATGTTAACAGACTAACTAGCGTTTGCTAAGCATATGCCGATTGAAACAGCCTATTCCATTACAGTAAGATAGCTAGGTGGCTACCATGCTCATACTGAACTTTTAATGGCAAACTACAAACAGAAATGTCACGCTAGCAACAACTCATTACATGTTTCCATTTCCTAACAATCCTAATATTAATAGCTTAATTTTGTGCTGATAATGTGGCAAAGAAAGGCTAGAGTTGGCCAGCCTTATCCTTTGTGAGCAACAGCTGGCAAAAGGACGTTATGAGAACTGTTTAGACTCTCTTAAAGTGACAATGCACCATTTAACAATACTTCAAGTTTAAATTGGCAGAATTTCTTAAAAAATAATAATTTACACTAATAGTGTAAATGATTGGGCTTTTCTTTTACTTTAGTTGTGTGTTTTTTTTGTTTTTTTTTTGGGGGGGGGGCGCCAATTTGTTGTTGCATACCCCTCAAAAAATGGGTAGCTGCACCCCTGCTGCACACACACAATCATTTTCAGATCCACCTTATACACACCAAACCAATACTCTAATTTCTGTCTCGCTCACACACACACCCACACACTCTTAACCGATTTCAACCAACACACACACAACACGAAATATGAGATTAGCCATGATCTCAGATACACACAATCTAAACCAATCCTGTAAGTATATATACTAATTTGGTTATCATTTAGTGTCTGCATTTATCCCAATCCGTGAATTAGTGAAACACACTCAGCACACAGTGAACACACAGTGAGGTGAAGCACACACTAATCCCGGCGCAGTGAGCTGCCTGCAACAACAGCGGTGCTCAGGGAGCAGTGAGGGGTTAGGTGCCTTGCTCAAGGACACTTCAGCCGTGCCTACTGGTCGGGGTTCAAACCGGCAACCCTCCGGTTACAAGGCCGAAGCGCTAACCAGCAGGCCACGGCTGCCCCCCAATCACACACACACAACCTAAACCAGTCCTGATTTACCACACACACACACAATCAATCCCTTTTTTTTAAAACAAGAGCACACACTTAACATACCTTTCATCTGATTAATAATTGTATTCAATACGCACATATACTGAACCAGCTCTCTATAACACACACACATATATGAACCAGCACTCTATAACACACACACACACACACACATAATATACTGAACCAGCTCTCTATAACACACACACACACACACCAAATCAGACCAACACACACCCTCTAAAACAAGCATGTTTTTCAACACACACACACACAATCCTAACTCCACACAATGCACATACACCTCTGTGATCTTGCAGTTATTCCACAGGCACACACACACACACGTTCAAGACTGAACAGTGGGAGAAAAGGGCGATAAAACATCCAAACACACACACACACACACACACAGTCCTAGTTAGAGCTCTTTAGAGTGGAGGAAGCCTGAGGCAGTTCACAAAAAACATTTCTTCTGGTCAAAGGCAGCTTTTCATTTCAAACAGACACACACACACAAACAGACAGACACACACACACAGACATACACACACAAACACACCCCGCTAATGGCTCCAGCAGGGATGCAGTGAGTTGAGACAGTGCATCACAAAGGACACACACACACACACAGCTAGCGCCCAAGAGAAGAGGGTGTGATATACAGAACAGACAGAGAGGCCAGTTCCATCATGTTCTATTTCTTTCATTTCTGCCATCATCCTTTTGATGACTATTAATAGTATTACCTATGAATCTGTTATTAATGGTCATAGTATTACTTATGAATCTGTTATTAATGGTCATAGTATTACTTATGAATCTGTTATTAATAGTCATAGTATTACTTATGAATCTGTTATTAATAGCCATAGTATTACTTATGAATCTGTTAATGGTCATCGTATTACTTATGAATCTGTTAATGGTCATCGTATTACTTATGAATCTGTTATTAATAGCCATAGTATTACTTATGAATCTGTTATTAATAGCCATAGTATTACTTATGAATCTGTTAATGGTCATCGTATTACTTATGAATCTGTTATTAATAGCCATCTTATTACTTATGAATCTGTTATTAATAGCCATAGTATTACTTATGAATCTGTTATTAATGGTCATCGTATTACTTATGAATCTGTTATTTTGATGACTATTAATAGTCATAGTATTGCTTATGAATCTGTTATTTTGATGACTATTAATAGTCATAGTATTGCTTATGAATCTGTTATTTTGATGACTATTAATAGTCATAGTATTGCTTATTTTAATGACTATTAATAGTCATAGTATTGCTTATGAATCTGTTAGTTTTCTCTACGCTTTGACAACAAGTCAATAAAGCCTTTCAATTGAACATTCTCTCTCCCTCTCTTTTAAAAAACAACACATTCTATGTAAAAAAAAAAAAAACATTCTTTTATTTCAGTTTCATTTATCAACAATTTTAGGAAGTATGAATATGTACAAGAGACAGAGACATTCACATTGGGACATTTGCAATTATTCACGTAGACACATCATGGATATGACATCACTAGGACCACAGCTAATGAGAGAAGGGAGCTGTGAGGGTCAGCTGACATGAGCAGCCAATCAGCAGCCACAGATCAATAGTAGTCCTCGAGGTCGCCTGATTTGTCTCCCTGGTTTTGAATCTGCTGCTGTCGCTTGTACAGATCAGCCACCTGATGGAGAGAGGGATGGGGGGAGGGAGGGATGGAGAGAGGGATGGGGAGAGGGAGGGATTGAGAGAGGGATGGGGGGAGGGAGGGAGGGATCGGAAGGGAGAGAGAGAGAGAGGGATGGAGAGAAAGGGAGAGAGAGAGGGAGAGGGGGAGAGAGAGAAGAGAGAGAGGGGGGGAGAGGGAGAGAGAGAGAGGGAGGGGGGGGAGAGAGGGAGAGAAGGGGGGGGAGAGAGGGAGGGATGGGGGGATGAGGTGGAGGGGGGGGAAATTGATTAACGATGTGAAAAAGGACAGCGGAGATGGACAGAATAATCTGAAGGCACCAGAGAAGCAGAGAAGGAGAAATATTGGAGTTCAGTCTCACCTCCACCAGATGTGTGTGTGTGTGTGTGTGTGTGTGTGTGTGTGTGTGTGTGTGTTATGTGCATTATGTGCGCTTATGTGTAATGCGTGTGTGCGTGTGTGTGTGTGTGTGTGTGTGTGTGTGATATATGCGTGTGCACGTGTGCTTGTGTGAGATGTGTGTGTGGGTGCCTGCGCGTTTGTGCGTGTTTGTGTGTGCATGCGTGTGCGTTATGTGCGCGTGGGCACATGTGCTTGTGTGTAATATATGTGTGTGTGTGTGTGTGTGTGTGTGTGTGTGTGTGTGTGTGTGTGTGTGTGTGTAAGAGCTATGTGTCCTACCTGAGATGCTGAGGTAGCATCCTCTGGCTTCTTGTCGTCTCGTATCCGGAGGAACCGTGGGAATCGGAGGGAGATGCCCTTCTCTGGGTCCACCTGGTGGCCACACAGGAGTATTACACTCAGCCCAA
>NW_027468680.1:2762402-2769902 GCF_046254945.1 Alosa pseudoharengus
TGTGTGTGTGTGTGTGTGTGTGTGTGTGTGTGTGTGTGTGTGTGTGTGTGTGTGTGAGACAGGGTATCTGTTGGTATGGCTGCTGGCTAGACATTAGAATGAGTGTGTGTGTGTGTGTGTGTGTGAGACAGGGTATCTGTTGGTATGGCTGCTGGCTAGACATTATAATGAGTGAGTGAGTGTGTGTGTGTGTGTGTGTGTGTGTGTGTGTGTGTGTGTATCTGTTGGTATGGCTGCTGGCTAGACATTAGAATGAGTGTGTGTGTTTGTGTGTGTGTGTGTGTGTGTGAGACAGGGTATCTGTTGGTATGGCTGCTGGCTAGACATTATAATGAGTGTGTGTGTGTGTGTGTGTGTGTGTGTATCTGTTGGTATGGCTGCTGGCTAGACATTATAATGAGTGTGTGTGTGTGTGTGTGTGTGTGTGTGTGTGTGTGTGTGTGTGTGTGTGTGTGTGTGTGTGTGTGTGTGTGTGTGTGTGTGTGTGTGTATCTGTTGGTATGGCTGCTGGCTAGACATTATAATGAGTGTGTGTGTGTGTGTGTGTGTGAGACAGGGTATCTGTTGGTATGGCTGAATATCCCAGTGTTTTCACATGGTTCAAGTTTGACCCTAGTGATACGTTAGCTAGCCTCGGTGCTAGCCTAGCTTGAGCCTACATGAACCCTGCACTGTCAAAAAACAAGACAAATCAAAAACTTCCAGCAGTCAGGAGTTGAACGCGGATATCGTCATCCAAAGCACTGCACTCACCGGTTATCACCAAGGATGGACTAGCGGAGTGGAGTGTGGAGTGTGTGTGTGTGGACTAGCGAAGAGGGGTCCAGGGTGCTCTTTTTCCAAATAAAAATTCCAGACTTTTTCCAGACTTTTTTAAAACTGGATTTTTTTTTCTCAAGACCTTAACTTGATGTACTTGTATACTTGTGTGCCTACTGCCTACTTTATTGGTTGAGATTGTACCAACTGTGTTTATTAGAAATGTTAATTTTTATAGGCTAGAATTCAATGAACAAATGCATTATTCACAGTAAATTATGCTTTTACTGATGAAAATGTTTCAAAACATGAAAATCACAAGTACATGAATTTCACATCAAACAAGTGTCACAAAAACTATCGGTAACACTTTACTTGACGGGTGAGTTCATAACACATTCATAGCAGCTTTCATAAACTGCTTTTTTAACTTCAAATCCAGCCATAAATTCAAAAACACGCAACAACCCATTTCTGTTGACCACTAGGCTAGCTATGTGTCAATAGACCTCAGCAGTGACGAAAAGGTGCCAGACTAGGCAAGCGTTGATTGGATATCATTCCATTAGGCTAATACAGTATGTGACCAGTTGGTAAAATTATAGTTTTATAGCCTACCTTCCTATTTCTCATTTCACAATGCCTTTGAGCATACTGTAAGATTCTACCATACATTTTTTCCATACTTTATTAAAACTTTCACACAAAATTCAAGACTTTTCAAGGTCTGGAAAACAGTGTTCAAAATTCCATACTTATTAAGACTTTCAAGACTTGCGCAAGCACCCTGGGGGTCATCACCTGGTGGCAACACCTGAAACCTTAGAGATCTAGAAGTTGACACTGGCCTGAGATCGCTACTTGCTGCCAACATTAACCACCTGAGAACAAGCCTACAGTGACTTTTACATCTACTTTAGAGAATAGGCTCACACTGATTGGTCTTTACCTGGAGTAAGCCTGCAGTGATTGGTCGTTACCTGGAGTAAGCCTGCAGTGATTGGTCATTACCTGGAGTAAGCTTGCACTGATTGGGCAACTCGTCGATGCCCTCCTTGAGTAGGACAGGAATGATGACATCATAATTGGGCATCTCACTGGGAGGAAATCACACAAGACAGACAGGAGTTTATCACAACACACACACACACAAGACAGACATGAGCATAGGTGTTTATCACAACAAACACAAAAACATGCACACACACAAGACAGACATGAACATAGGAGTATAAGATTATCCTCTCTCTCTCGCACACACACACACACACACACACACACACACACACACACACACACACACACACACACACACACACACACACACACACACACACACACACACACACACACACACACACACACACACACACACACACCAGTAGGTCTGTTTGAGGATGAGGCCCTTCTCCTCCAGCCAGGACTTCCGGCTCTCCGTGCTCATCTTCTTCCCAGCATCCACCACTGCCGGAGGGAATTCTGGGAAAGGCGCAAATCAGAAGGAGTGAGCGGCATATCAGGAGGTGTGAGTTTGTGTTTGTGTGTGTGTGTGTGTGTGTGTGTGTGTGTGTGTGTGTGTGTGTGTGTGTGTGTGTGTGTGTGTGTGTGTGTGTGTGTGTGTGTGTGTGTGTGTGTGTGTACCTTGCCCAGGTGGGGTGAGACACACAGCCTGACTCAGAGCTGCCAGAACGCTCTGCTCAGCCAAGCCAATCCGCAGCTTTCCCGCCAAAGACCTGTCAATCACACACACACACCTGTCAATCACACATACATACCTTTCATTCGTACACATCAGTCAATCAAATGACACTCACGCACACATACACGCACACTCGCACACATACAAGCATACTCGCACACATACACACACGCACGCACACTTGCACGCACACTCGCACGAACACTCGCACACATACACACACGCACACTCGCACAGTCGCACACATACACACACACTCGCACACATACACGCACACTCACACACGCACACATACACGCACACTCACACACATACACGCACGCATACACGCACGCATACACGCACACATACACGCACACATACACGCACACATACACGCACACACACGCACACATACGCGCACACATACACGCACACATACACGCACACTCGCACACATACACGTACACATACACGCTAGGGCTGTAACGATTTACGATTCGAAACCGAAATCGCGACATTCATATCCACGATACTGTGTCGCGGTGTGAAAAGGCAGAATCGCAACACACCCTTTCTAGTGTTTCACGCAGTGCTTTGCAGGTTATGCGGTCGCAAAAGCAACCCACATCTCCCGCTTTACTTATCGGTAGCCTACGTTGTCCAAAAACAAATAAATAAATAAATAATAATTTCATACCTCTCCTTGCTTTCATTGTAGACTATGTGTGCAACTTTACCAAACAGTATAGAAGTAAACCCCCTCTCCTTGCCCTGCTCTCTCTCGCGCTCCCTCTCTCTCGCGCTCCCTCCCTCTCACTCTCCCTCCCTCTCACTCTCCCTCCCTCTCACTCTCCCTCCCTCTCCTGCTCAATGAACACGCGCGACTTAAATAAAACATTCACAATCGTGAAAGCAAGGACGCATAGACGACTAGCTAAATTACTATTAAATCCGCTTAGCATCATTAGCATGCTGCACATATTTGTTTAAAACTCTTGCATTGAAGTTGACTGATCATCTCAATACCAACGTTTCCCAAAAGGGCCTGTCCCAAGGAGAACAAGTATTACCTTGAAACTTAAACACACATGGGGAAACTGAACAGTCCAATCAGTAGACTATGATAGGCTAAGCTATATGCTACTTTGTTTACAATATTTGAGTTGTAATAAAAAATAGTAGGCCTAGGCTATAGGCTAATCTGCATAAAGTGTGCTGTCATAAATATCAGTCATTCAGAAAATATTTTTATATCAGGATATAAAATAATATATATATTATATTGTAATCCTCTGGTGTTCTAAGGGAGGCTATTAAAATGTTATTTAATAAAATGTCGATTCGTATGGAACCGTGGGTCAAAAATCGTGATACAAACCGAATCGTGAGGTTGGTGTATCGTTACAGCCCTAATACACGCACACATACACGCACACACACGCACACATACGCGCACACATACGCGCACACACACGCACGCACACGCACGCACGCACGCACGCACACAGCTTTAGAAACATCACAAGTGATGCCCACTGGACAGACCTGCTCCCTAATGGGGACCAGAGACTCACACTGAGACTAAATCCTCTGATCTCTCTCACACACACACACACACACCTGTTGGATCACACACCCTCAGAGGAGCTGCATGTGTAATTGTGTGTGTGTGTGTGTGTGTGTGTGGCTGCTGACCTGACGATGTATATGAACGGTGTGTGTGTGTGTGTGTGTGTGTGTGTGTGGTGTGTGTTGCTATCCTGATGATGTATATGAGCTGCGTGTGTGTGTGTGTTGCTGCTGCTGACCTGATGATGTATATGAGCTGCGCGTTTGTGTGTGTGTGTGTGTGTGTGTGTGTGTGCGCTGCTGCTGCTGCTGCTGACCTGATGATGTATCTGGCTTCAGAGTGCCTGCACGCCACAAACAGACCTTTGATGATGTCAATCTTCTTATTCATAGCCTGAGGAAACACATACAGAGGCGTTAGTGTGTGTGTGTGTGTATATATATATATGTGTGTGTGTGTGTGTGTGTGTGTGTGGTGTGTTTCTGTGCCTATGAGTCTCTCACTGACAGACACACACGCAGAGTTGTCCCTCATGAGAGAAGAGAGAGTGTGTGTGTGTGTGTGTGGTGTGTGGTGTGTGGTGTGTGGTGTGTGTGTGTGTGTGTGTGTGTGTGTGTGTGTGTGTGTGTGTGTGTGTGTGTGTGTGTGTGTGTGTGTGGGTGGTATGTGGTGTGTGTGTGTGTGTGGTATGTGGTGTGTGTGTGGTGTGTGTGGGTGTGTGTGGTGGGTGTGTTGGGTGTGTGTGGTGTGTGTGGTGGGTGGGTTGGGTGTGTGTGGTGTGTGGTGTGTGTGTGTGGTGGGTGTGTGTGTGTGTGTGTGTGTGTGTGTGTGTGTGTGTGTGTGTAGGTGTGTGTGTGGTGGGTGTGTGGGTGTGTGTGGTGGGTGTGGTGGGTGGGTGTGTGTGTGTGTGTGTGTGTGTGTGTGTGTGTGGTGTGTGTGTGTGGTGGGTGGGTGTGTGTGGTGTGTGTGGTGTGTGTGGTGTGTGTAGGTGTGTGTGTGGTGTGTGTGTGGTGGGTGGGTGTGTGTGGTGTGTGTGGTGGGTGGGTGTGTGTGTGTGGTGTGTGTGTGTGGTGTGTGTGCTGGGTGTGTGTGGTGTGTGTAGGTGTGTGTGTGGTGTGTGTGTCTCACAGAGTTGCCGCTCATGCTGGCGATCTCCTTCAGCTTGACGAACACGCCCCTGCTGGTCAGATTGGCTGGGGCGAACATCATTCTCTGGTTGCTACGGGAACTCTCGGCCACCAATCCCAGGTCACCTTTCTCCTGTGCCTCTGCCTTGATCTTGTCCAGCTGTCGTCCTGGCAACCAGAGAGGACAGACCAGAACTAACACACTGCAGCACACAGGAAAGTGTGTGTGTGCGTGTATGTGTGTGTGCGTGTATGTGTGTGTGTGCGTGTGTCTACAAAAGACTATGAGTAAAGTTGGTGTGTGTTTTGAGCATGCATGCACTAGCTAGAGTGTACTGGACTCATAGCCACGCCCACTCACCGGTTGCCTGGGCGACGGCTTTCATCAGGACCGTCTCCCCCACGCCCAGCTCCAGGCCCTGGTAGGCGGGGCCAAGCTGATTCAGACATAGATACACACAGCACAGAAGATCATCTGTGAACACACACACACACACACACACACACACACACACACACACACACACACACACACACACACAAACACAGAAACACACACATACACACACACACAGAAACACACATACAGAAACACACACACAGAAACACACACAAACACACACACACAAACAAACACAGAAACACACACACAAACACAGAAACACACACACACACACACACACACACAAACACAGAAACATACACACACACACAGAAACACACACAGAAACACACACAAACACACACAAACACACACAAAAACACACACACAGAAACACACACACACACACAGAAACACAGAAACACACTCTCACACACACACACAGAAACACACTCTCACACACACACACAGAAACACACACACACACCATTAGGAAACACAACAGACAAAAACAGATCCAGAGGTCCAGTCACATTCACACAGTTTATCTTGCTCTCTCATTCACACACACACACTCACTCATACACAATCATACACACACACACTCACACGCACACTGCGCACTCTCTCTCTCTCTCTCTCTCTCTCACACACACACACAAACACACACACACACACACTTTTTATCTCACACTCGCACTATACCTGGAGACAGTAGGATGACTGAACGCAGTAAGTTTGACAAGGTCTCAATGTTCCTCAACCTGGAAGAGAAAGATACTGATTACAAACGCACGCACACACACACACACAGATATCTGAACACAGCATGCACACATACATATCTACAAACTATACTAAATAAAAGTACAGGAAACACACAAATCAATGAACACACACACACACACATAATTTACCTGCCCGAATCCTCTTCAATCTTTTCAAATGTGCGAGCCACTGCAAGATAGGGAACTCTGTGCCAATGTTTGTGTGTGAGAGAGAAAGAGTTTCACATGTTACGGTTTTGCTCTTCATGATTCAGCAATGCTCCTTAATAGCCATGCTAATAACACAACTTTGAATTTCCATTTTGAGAAAGAGGCCGGTGGTAGCGTAGTGGTTAAGGAGCTGGGCTAGCATGCAGTAGCCTGTGGTAGCATAGTAGCCTGTGGTAGCGTAGTGGTTAAGGAGTTGGGCTAACATCAGTAGTCTGTCGTAGCGTAGTGGTTAAGGAGCTGGGCTAGCATGCAGTAGTCTGTGGTAGCATAGTAGCCTGTGGTAGCGTAGTGGTTAAGGAGTTGGGCTAACATCAGTAGTCTGTCGTAGCGTAGTGGTTAAGGAGCTGGGCTAGCATGCAGTAGCCTGTGGTAGCATAGTAGCCTGTGGTAGCGTAGTGGTTAAGGAGCTGGGCTAGCATGCAGTAGTCTGTGGTAGCGTAGTGGTTAAGGAGCTGGGCTAACATCAGTGGCCTGTGGTAGTGTACAGAGGTAGTTAAATGTTATGCAGCTGTTAGCTAAATGTTATGTAGCTGTTAGCTAGGAGAGTTATTTGCTAGTGAGTGGATGTGACTTACTTCTGGCCCCGCCCCCAGCAGGCGTGGTCTATGGGGTGGTAGTGAGCTCTGGATGGATCGTATTGGGTCTGGTCCACGGACTCCGCCCCTTTAGCACTGAGAGAAGGGGAGAAAGAGCTCATGAGTTCTGAAGCCAACACACACACACACACACACACACACACACACACACACACACACACACACACACACACACACACACACACACACACACACACACACACACACACACACACACACACACACACACACACACACACTACCTGTGGCTGTCCTTCTCCTCAGAGGGGAGGGGCTTCTTCTCTTCCTCAGTCTGCTCCACCTTCTCCAGCTTCACTGCAGCCTTCTTGGGAGCTACGACACACACACACACACACACACAGGAGATGTGTATGACATTTTGCACAG